>NC_053022.1:156288124-156426674 GCF_003073215.2 Triticum urartu | reverse complement strand
TCTCCGGTGTCTATATAAACCAAAGGGTTTTAGTCCGTAGGACAACAATCACAACATACAATCATACCGTAGGCTAGCTTCTAGGGTTTAGCCTCTCTGATCTCGTGGTAGATCTACTCTTGTAACACCCCATATCATCAATATTAATCAAGTAGGACGTAGGGTTTTAACTCCATCAAGAGGGCCCGAACCTGGGTAAAACTTCGTGTCCCTTGTCTCCTGTTACCATCCGGCCTAGACGCACAGTTCGGGACCCCCTACCCGAGATCCGCCGGTTTTCACACCGACATTGGTGCTTTCATTGAGAGTTCCTCTGTGTCGTCGCCGTTAGGCTTGATGGCTCCTACTATCATCGATAGCGATGCGGTCCAGGGTGAGACTTTTCTCCCCGGACAGATCTTCGTATTCGGCGGCTTTGCACTTCGGGCCAACTCGCTTGGCCATCTGGAGCAGATTGAAGGCTACGCCCCTGGCCATCAGGTCAGATTTGGAAGTTTGAATTACACGGCCAATATCCGTGGGGACTTGATCTTCGACGGATTCGAGCCATAGCCGGGCGCGCCGCACGGTCGCGATGGGTATGACCTAGCTCTGCCACCGGACGGTACTCCAGAAGCCGCGCCCGCATCAGCTCGGAGCCAACTGCGCCAATTGAGGACGGGTGGCTAGACACCTCCTCAGGGTTTGCAGTCTCAACGGCGATCGAGCCGAACACCAGCATAAATCTCCGTGCAGCCCGTGACTCCAAGGTGCCGGACTCTCTTCTGGACCCCGAACCATCCGCGCCTCTGCCAATCGAATCCGATTGGGCGCCGATCATGGAATTCACCGCGTCGGATATCTTTCAGCACTCGCCCTTCGGCGACATTCTGAATTCACTAAGGTCTCTCTCTTTGTCAGGAGAACCCTTGTCGGTGTCAAAACCGGCGGATCTCGGGTAGGGGGTCCCGAACTGTGCGTCTAGGCCGGATGGTAACAGGAGGCAAGGGACACGAAGTTTTACCCAGGTTCGGGCCCTCTTGATGGAGGTAAAACCCTACGTCCTGCTTGATTAATATTGTTGATATGGGTAGTACAAGAGTAGATCTACCACGAGATCAGAGAGGCTAAACCCTAGAAGCTAGCCTATGGTATGATTGTTTTTCTATATGTTGTCCTACGGACTAAAACCCTCCGGTTTATATAGACACCGGAGAGGGTTAGGGTTACACAAAGTCGGTTACAATGGTAGGAGATCTACATATCCGTATCGCCAAGCTTGCCTTCCACGCCAAGGAAAGTCCCTTCCGGACACGGGATGAAGTCTTCAATCTTGTATCTTCATAGTCCAGGAGTCCGGCTGAAGGTATAGTCCGGCCATCCGGACACCCCCTAATCCAAGACTCCCTCAGTAGCCCCTGAACCAGGCTTCAATGACGATGAGTCCGGCGCGCAGATTGTCTTCGGCATTGCAAGGCGGGTTCCTCCTCCAAGTACTTCATAGAAGATTTTGAACACAAAGATAGTGTCCGGCTCTGCAAAATAAGTTTCCACATATTGCCATAGAGAGAATAATATTTACACAAATCTAATCTGCTGACGTATTCCGTAGTGTGACGCACCACAGCCAAGCCTTTATTCGAATCGTTTTATTATCCCACCCCCGCGCGTCATGCGAGGCGGTTTCCTTGGCACGTCTCGTCGAAGCAGAGATCGTGTCCCCTTATTCCAGGATTCTCATCAATACGGGCGTGGGTAAACCAACCGCGCCATTCATTACGGCGCTTGGAGATAAGCGAGTTTTACCAGGCTGGTGGGGACACATAGTTGCGTCCACCCATATAAGGGGATAAGGATCCACCTTTTCACCGACGCCTTCTTCCTCCTTTGCCTATCCATTTTCGCGCACTCGAGCTCCAGCGCCCAAGTCCGCACTCCCCACCTCAACCTTCTCCAGCCATGTCCGGAGCGGGAGGCAAGTGGATGGTCTCCTCCGTCACGGAGGGACACATCAAAAAACTGAGGAAGGCCGGATACTTGTCTAATGACATCGCGTATCGGCTTCCCGAAGAGGGGCAACTCTTCCCCACCCCAAGGCCCCATGAGAGGGTAGTGTTCCTTCCCCACTTCCTCCGCAGACTGGGCTTTCCTATCCACCCATTCGTCCGGGGACTCATGTTCTACTATGGCCTAGATTTCCATGATCTGGCCCCGAACTTCATCCTCAACATCTCGGCGTTTATCGTCGTGTGCGAGGCTTTCCTCTGCATCCGCCCCCATTTCGGCCTATGGCTCAAGACTTTCAACGTCAAGCCGAAGGTGGTGCGTGGCAACTAGGCGGAGTGCGGAGGCGCCATGGTGGGCAAGATGCCCAATGTCTTATGGCTTGAGGGCTCCTTTGTGGAGACCCTGAACGGGTGGCAATCGGGGTGGTTTTACATCACCGAGCCGCGCGACCCTGAGTGGGTCGCAGCCCCCGAGTTCCGGTCCGGACCCCCAATGCAGCTCACGTCCTGGAAAGAGACGGGCCTGTCGTGGGGCAGCAAAGGAGAGCTGACTGGACTGCAAACATGCATCCAAACCCTGGTGGACAAGCAGCTCAAGCTTGTCAACGTAGTCCAGGTTATGCTCATCCGCCGGATCCTCCCGTGTCAACAACGGGCCTTCAATCTGTGGGAGTTCAACCCGGCGCAGCACCGAACTCTGAGTAGGCCCTTCGACACGACATACGAAGATGCCTGGAAGGTGCTTTTCAAGGGCGCCGAAGCTCCCGCATCCGCTACTGAGGATCGCGGATTCAGCGTGCAGCGTCACGCTAGCGCGGTAAGTTGTTTGTACCTTTTACAGGGTATTAGTTTTTCATAGTTTGACTCTATGCGGGATCTAAGCTCCCTTACCTTTGACAGGTTTGGCAGGCAAAGTCCGGACAGATCGACTGTCCATCTCCTTTGCCTGAAGACCCAGCCGATGCCCGCTTGGCGAAGCTGCTGGTTCCGGCACCCTATGTGGTGCCAGAGAAGAAGGCCACGAAGAAGGCCACGGGGACTTGAAAAAGTGCCCGGCGCCAGGAGGTGTCAGGTTCATCATCCGACGGCTCCAAGGCGCATTCCTCCCATGAATACGAGGAGGAGGAAGAAGAGACCTCTCCCCCTCCAGCGGGGGGAGAGAAGAAAAGGAAGGCCGCCCTCACTGGGGAGGCCGGAGGGTCCAAGAAGGGGAAAACCCTTCCTTCAGACTACTCCACCGACGCCGACGACAGCGGAGAGGAGTGGCCGCTCAGGGCCAAGCCCCTGGCAAAATCGTAAGTATCCGGATACCAGAGTAATTCATAGTATTCCTTTATTGCACAGCTTTCCCTTATGTCGAATATGATTATGCAGCCCACCCAAAGACTAGCTCGACGCGTCGTCGAGCGGTTCACTGGACTCGTCGGATGTGAATTCGCTTTTGACGGCTACCTCCCCCCGCCCTACGGACGACGCCGAAGTGTTGTCCCAACAGGTTCCAAGCCGGGAGGAGGTGGTCCTAGAGGCGCCGCAAGGCGACCTCTCGGACTCCAGGAGTAAAGGGGATAAACCCCCCCAGGGCTCCAAGTCCGGCCCTAGGCCGGACACCGCTCCGGAACCTTCAAAGGTTCCAAAGTCCGGCGGGCAACCTCCTTCCAAGAGGAGCAAGCCCACCGTGCCGGTGACCCCCGTCCAACCGGAGGCGCTGGACAATCTGTTACAGGTGCTCAAAGGCGCCTCCATCGACGAGGAGCACCGCACCATTATGAGTGCGGTAGTCCAGAAGGTTCAGTCCGCCAAGAGCGGACTGACTGAAGCTTGTGCTAGCCTTTTAACAGGCTTTGAGGTAAGTAAAAAATGTGTAAATAATATTACTGCATAGATAGTAGCCCCTGATGCTCTGTTTGGCGTTCGGGAAGAAAAGCCGAATAGAGGATCAAATGAAATTCGCAGGAGTCTAACAAAAAGGAGTCAATATGCATATGCAGGCTTCTCTGGTGGCGTCCGCCATACTGACTGCGGAAGTGGACACGCTAAAGCAGAACCTCGAGTAGTCCGAGCAAGAGCTCGGGCGTGCCAAGAAGCAGCTTGAGGACAAGGAAGGTAAGAAATACCTTGTTTAAATATACATAAAAAAGGTGCAATTGCAAAAAAATGACAGGATTATCGTGGCTATTGTAGGGGCCACGTCTGAGGTGGCGACCCTTAAGCAAGCGCTGGTCGAGGCTGAGAAGAGGGCGGACACGGAGCGCACCGACCAGGAGAAGTATGAGGCCCAGGTTGGCAAGGTGCGGCAAGAGCTCCAGGCTCTCATGAAAAAACATGAGAGTTTGGAGCTTGACTCAAAGACGCGAGCGTCCGAGCTCGCGATGGCTATTGAAAATGCCAAGTCTGCCAAGGCCGAATCCCAGAAGACCCTCCAGGAGTTGGATGCGGTGAAAAAGATAGCGGTGGGTAAGGCTTTCTTTATGCAAAGCAAACACACAAACGTGAGTTACTTGTTACTTACCCGAATCCGGAGCTCTCCAGGAGCGTTCACAGATCTTCCTCGTAGCGTGTCCGATGCCGCTGCATTCTATCGAGCCGAGGAGGGCAGCTCGACAGAGAAGGTGTTATGTTCTCAGTATGCTGAGGCCGGACACCCCGTGCCCCTGAGCGACCAGCTGAAGCAACTGGTCGAGCTCCACAAGGCGTCCGAACAGGCCATGAAGGGCCTAATAGTTCGGCTGTGGCCTGGAGAGGCTCTGCCTGGGAGCTATTTCGGGCTGGTGCGGCGGCTGGTGGGGGCCTGTCCAAGGCTCGAAGTCATCAAGCGCTCCATCTGCATTGAAGGTGCCCGTAGGGCCCTTGCCCGTGCTAAGGTGCACTGGGGCAAGCTGGATGCTGAGAAGCTTGTGAAGGACGGGCCACCGTCGGGGAAAGAGCATCGCAAGCCCGAGAATTATTATAAGGATGTTCTGAAGGGTGCCTGCCTTATGGCGGATGAATGTTCCAGGGATGTAATTTTTGAGTAAAACTCGCTCGTTTTGTCCTGTGCGCTGAAAACTTGTTCATATGCGCTAAGCAATGCTGTTGGAATTTAAAATATTACCTTCTGTGCGGCTATTTATCAATTCTGAGAGATGGCGAGTCGTCGGCTTCTGCCCCCGTGCCGCTAGTGCTGGGGTGTTCAGGGATAAACTTGAGCGCTCTTTTTCCCATGTTTGGGTCCTTCGAGGGAGGCGCTCAGCACAACGAACAAGGCAATTAGACTATAATGCGTGAACGCTCTCACTTAGCCATAGAATTCTATAATTTTAAATTTCGGCGAAGCCCCTGGTATTCGGAAGACCGAGTTCGGGGCGCTATCCACGCCTTGGCCGGACAGAGCCGACTCCTCGCTCTAAGCGGCATAAGTCTTTAGGGACTCGAAGAACCTCTCGAACAGCGACCGGCTCTCGCTTCATCATGACAGTCAGTTTTAGCTTTCTCTACTGAGGTGCTCGACCCAGCTCAACTGGGGCACAATCGCAGTAGTTCTCCTAGTGCTACCTTAGCCGACACAGCGGAACGTAAGGCACCAAAACATAGGAGCCGGGTAAACCCAACTATTGACCCAAGACATGATTCGGAGCCGATGCATATAATGCTATAAGTTCGGGGTGCCGCACTTGTTAAAGTGTTCAGACTTCTCACACCATATTGAGGGGTACTAAAGCTCCTGGCGTATTTTGGCCGTACCAAAGTGTACGGGTGCAACATGTCGTTAAGGAACATATATTTGTAAAAAAGAGAGTAATGCAAAAATAGACAAAAGCTATGCATTGTTTATTAAAAAGGGTTGCAATCAAAGCAGAACGATACAAATAATGCGATAAGCAAAAGGTTGGACTATCTAACATGTCTGTTCCAGGGGCAGGCTGCGGAATGGTATGCGAAACAGGTATACTGCTCGTGATAGAGACCACCTGGGAGTTCCGTAATGTGGCATGGCTTGTCTGCTTCCCTGGTTCTTGCATCGTTTGTGCGGCAATTGAACTGCCGAACAGGCCTTCCGAAGAATGGAGTCTTGAAACTAAGAGAAAATTAAAAAATCGGCAGCCCCTGGTGCGGTTTCAGCCGTGTTTCGGGCGTGCCGTGATGGTGCCCCTCCCCCTGTACCCATGGTATTTCTAGAGCGTAGTTATGTACGCGAAGCACTAGCGTCGCATTTTTGCAAGGGCCGGGGTTGGGGCCGCATTGCTACGCCTGCTCGGAACATGCCAGGCGGTCTTGTTCTAGGTTACTCCGGGCGCGCTTGACGGTGTCCGGACGTTTAATGGCCGGACTGGAGAACTGCCTGGAGAGGCTGCTTTGTACTTCCGCTGCAAGGGCCGCCGTGTGCTCCTCCATTCGAAGGGAGCGTTCGGTGTTTCCATTGACCGTAATTACTCCTCGAGGGCCTGGCATCTTGAGCTTAAGGTATGCATAGTGCGGTACTGCATTGAACTTGGCAAATGCGGTTCACCCGAGCAGTGCGTGATAGCCACTGTGGAATGGGACTATGTCGAAGATTAACTCCTCGCTTCGGAAATTATCCGGAGATCCGAAGACCACTTCAAGTGTGACTGAGCCTGTACAGTTGGCCTCTACACTTGGTATTACGCCTTTAAAGGTTGTTTTGGTGGGCTTAATCCTCGAGGGATCTATGCCCATTTTCCGCACTGTATCCTGGTAAAGCAGGTTCAGGCTGCTGCCGCCGTCCATAAGGACTCTAGTGAGATGAAATCCGTCAATAATTGGGTCTAGAACCAATGCGGCGAATCCGCCATGATGGGTGCTAGTGGGATGGTCCCTTCGATCAAAGGTGATCGGGCAGGAGGACCATGGGTTGAACTTTGGGGCGATTGGCTCTACCGCATATACGTCCCTTAACGCGCATTTCCGCTCCCTCTTGGGGATGTGGGTTGCGTATATCATGTTCACCGTCCGCACTTGTGGGGGAAAACCCTTCTGTCCACTGTTGTTCGGCGGCCGGGGCTCTTCGTCATCATCGCTATGCAGCCCCTTGTCGGTATTTTTGGCATTTAACTTGACTGCCTGCTTGAACACCCAACAATCCCTGTTGGTGTGATTGGCCGGCTTTTCGGGGGTGCCATGTATCTGGCATAAGCGGTCGAGTATTCGGTCCAAACTGGACGAGCCCCTGGGATTTCTTTTGAATGGCTTTTTCCGCTAACCGGATTTATAGCCTCTGAATCCGGCATTAACTGCCGTATCCTCAGCATTGTCGCCGTTAATGCGGCGCTTGTGCTTGTTGCGACGCGACCTGCCACTACTGTCCCTGGTATCCGAATTACCAGGGTTCTTGGTCATATTGTTGCTACGAGCAAGCTAGTTGTCTTCTCCCGCGCAAAAGCGGGTCATGAGTGTCGTGAGTGCTGCCATAGATTTCGGCTTTTCCTGTCCAAGGTGCCGGGCAAGCCACTCGTCACGGATATTGTCCTTGAAGGCTGCTAGGGCCTCTGCGTCCGGACAGTCGACTATTTGATTTTTCTTTGTTAGGAACCGTGTCCAGAATTGCCTGGCCGATTCCTCTGGCTGCTGAATTACGTGGCTTAGGTCATCGACGTCTGGTGGTCACACATAAGTGCCCTGGAAATTGTCGAGGAATCCGGCTTCCAGGTCCTCCCAACAACTGATTGATCCTGCTGGCAAGCTGTTAAGCCAATGCCGAGCTGGTCCTTTAAGCTTGAGTGGGAGGTATTTGATGGCGTGGAAATCATCACCGTGGGCCATGTGGATATGAAGGAGATAATCCTCGATCCAAACCGCAGGATCTGTTGTGCCATCATATGATTCGATGTTTACGGGTTTGAAACCCTCGGGGATTTGATGATCCATTACTTCGTCTGTGAAGCATAGTGGGTGTGCGGCGCCTCTGTACTGGGCAATATCACGACGTAGCTCCAATGAGCTTTGTCTACTGTGTTCGGCCCTACCGGATTTGTGTCTGGCGTGACGGTTACCGTCTTGAGTCGTGGGGCGCCCACGCGATCCGTAGATCGATCTTGTTTGCCTTGCCTTGTCCTCCAACATATCTCGCAGGTCTGGCGCATTTTCCCGTGCCTTGGTACGGGGTGCGGCTTGAGTGGAGTGCCGAGAGGCCTCTCTGTCACAGCCACGAGGTGGCCGGTCGGCCGTATCAAGTGCTGGTGATGTAGGTTTAAGTGCTTCCTCCTCTAATCGGGGTAGCAACCTGTGCTTTGGGTAGCTCTTGGAGGGGCGTTCGAGTTTATGCTCTTTGGCCGCAAGGACTTCAGTCCATCTGTCGACTAGCAAATCTTGATCAGCTCTAAGCTGTTGCTGTTTTTTCTTGAGGCTTCTTGTCGTGGCCATAAGCCTGCGTTGAAAACGCTCTTGCTCGATGGGATCCTTTGGCACGACGAATTCGTCGTCGTCGAGGCTTGCCTCATCTTCGGAGGGAGGCGTATAATTATCATCCTCGACCTCTCTGTTTGCCGCTCTCTCATGAGGGCTGGATTCTCCATCCTCCTGTGCTGAATCTTGCTGGAGGGGGTTTTCTTCGGCACTCTCCGGAGTATTATTATCTCCCGTGCTGGAATCACCGTATTTGCTTTGGCAGGATTTTGAGCGGCGCCGCTGATGCCGGTGCTTAGGCTGTTTCTTGGAGGGGTCATCCTCCGCTGTTCCATCGCCATCTCCTTCTTTTGGGGTGTCCACCATGTATATGTCATATGACGAGGTGGCTTTCCAGGGCCCAATAGGCGCTGGTTCTTCATCGTCTCCTGCATCGGTGTCCATACCGTCGATGTCTTCGGAGTCGAAGTCGAGCATGTCGGTTAAATCGTCGATAGTGGCTACAAAGTGCGTGGTGGGTGGGCTTTGAATTTCTTCATCGTCCGTATCCCAACCTTGCTGACCGTAGTCCGGCCAGGGCTCTCCTGATAAAGAGAGAGACTTTAGTGTCTTCAGAATATCGCCGAAAGGCAAGTGCTGAAAGATGTCCGCGGCAGTAAACTCCATGATCGGCGTCCAATCGGATTCGATCGGCAGGGGCGCGGAGGGTTCGGAGTCCGGAGAGGAGTTCGGCTCCTTGGTGTCACGAGTCTCGCGGAGTGCGGGGCTGGTGTTCGGCTCGATCGCTGTTGGGATCGCAGCCCCCGAGGCGGCGTCCAACCACCCATCCTCGATCGATGCAGTTGGCTCCGAATTAAGGGTCGAAGCCGATGCGGGTGCGGCCTCCAGGGCACTGTTCGGTGGCAGAGTTAGATCATGCTCGTCGTGGCAGTGCGGCGCGCTCGACAGTGGCTCGAATCCGTCGAGGATCAAGTCCCCGCGGATGTCAGCCGTGTAGTTTAAACTTCCAAATTTGACCTGACGGCCAGGGGCATAGCTTTCGATCTGCTCCAGATGGCCAAGTGAATTGGCCCGCAGTTTGAAGCCGCCGAAGACGAAGATCTGTCTGGGGAGGAAGGTCTCACCCTGGACTGCATCGCTATTGATGATCGTAGGAGCCATCAAGCCTAATGGTGACGACACAGAGGAACTCTCAATGAAAGCACCAATGTTGGTGTCAAAACCGGCGGATCTCGGGTAGGGGGTCCCGAACTGTGCGTCTAGGCCGGATGGTAACAGGAGGCAAGGGACACGAAGTTTTACCCAGGTTCGGGCCCTCTTGATGGAGGTAAAACCCTACGTCCTGCTTGATTAATATTGTTGATATGGGTAGTATAAGAGTATATCTACCACGAGATCAGAGAGGCTAAACCCTAGAAGCTAGCCTATGGTATGATTGTTTTTCTGTATGTTGTCCTACGGACTAAAACCCTCCGGTTTATATAGACACCGGAGAGGGTTAGGGTTACACAAAGTCGGTTACAATGGTAGGAGATCTACATATCCGTATCGCCAAGCTTGCCTTCCACGCCAAGGAAAGTCCCTTCCGGACATGGGATGAAGTCTTCAATCTTGTATCTTCATAGTCCAGGAGTCCGGCTGAAGGTATAGTCCGGCCATCCGGACACCCCCTAATCCAGGACTCCCTCAGCCCTGGCCGGATTATGGCCAACAAGATTGGGATGCGGACGACGAAGAAATTCGACGCCCACCCACCACCCACTTTGTAGCCACTGTCGATGATTTAACCGACATGCTCGACTTCGACTCCGAAGACATCGACGGTATGGACGATGATGTAGGAGACAAACATGAACCAGCACCTATAGGGCACTGGAAAGCCATCTCGTCATATGACATATACATGGTGGATACACCCAATGAAGGCAGCGCCGACGTCAGCGGCGCCGCTCTAAGTCCCGCCAAATCAAAAGTGGTGATACTGGCACAGGAGATAATAACACTCCGGATAGCGCCGAAGACAACAACAACCCCCTCCAGCAAGTTTTAGAGCAGGAGGATGAAGGAGCCAGCTCTCCTGATAGAGTGGCCAGCGGAGAGGAGGAGGATGACAATTACATGCCCCCTTCCGAAGACGAGGCAAGCCTCGGCGACGATGAATTCGCCGTACCAGAGGATCCCGTCGAACAAGAGCGCTTCAAGCGCAGGCTTATGGCCACGGCAAATAGCCTAAAGAAAAAGCAGCAGGAGCTTCAAGCTGATCAAGATCTGCTAGCTGACAAATGGATTGAAGTCCTCGCAGCCGAGCAATATAAACTCGAGCGTCCCTCCAAGAGTTATCCAAGGCGCAGGTTACTTCCCCGACTGGAGGAAGAAGCGTATGAAACGGCTGATCGGCCACCTCGTGGCCCCGATAGAAAGGCACTCCAGCCAAAAGCTCAGCCTCCACCCCAACGCCATTCAAATAAAAAGGCATGGGGAGATACGCCAGACCTGCGAGACATATTGGAGGACAAAGCAAAGCATTCAAGATCGATCTATGGATCACGAGGGCGCACCACTCTACGAGACGATAAATGTCACACCGGATACAGTAAAAGCAAATCCGGCCGGGCTGAACACAGCGGGCAGGACCCATTCGAGCTGCGTCGCGATATAGCCCAATACAGAGGCGCCGCACACCCCTTATGCTTCACAGACGAAGTAATGGAACATCAATTCCCAGAAGGTTTCAAACCTGTAAACATTGAATCATACGACGGCACTACAGACCCCGCGGTATGGATTGAGGACTTCCTCCTCCACATCCACATGGCCCGCGGTGATGACTTACATGCCATCAAGTACCTCCCACTAAAACTCAAAGGACCAGCGCGACATTGGCTTAATAGCTTGCCAGCGGACTCCATTAGCTGTTGGGAAGATCTGGAAGCCGCATTCATCGACAACTTTCAGGGCACTTATGTGCGACCACCAGACGCCGATGACTTGAGCCACATAATTCAGCAGCCAGAAGAGTCGGCTAGACAATTCTGGACTCGGTTCCTTACAAAGAAAAATCAAATTGTCGACTGTTCGGATGCGGATGCCTTAGCGGCTTTCAAGCACAACATCCGAGACGAGTGGCTAGCCCGACACCTTGGTCAGGAAAAGCCGAAATCTATGGCAGCCCTCACGACGCTCATGACCCGCTTTTGTGTGGGAGAAGACAGCTGGTTGGCTCGCAGTAATAACATATCAAAGAACCATGGTACCTCAGATACCAAGGACGGCAATAGCAGGTCACGTTGCAACAAGCATAAGCGCCGCATTAACGGCGAAAGTACTGAGGATACGTCAGTCAATGCCGGATTCAAAGGCTCTAAACCCGGTCAGCGGAAAAAGCCATTCAAACAAAGTACGCCGGGTCCGTCCAGCTTGGACCGTATACTCGATCGCTCGTGTCAAATACACGGCACCCCAAACAAGCCAGCCAATCACACCAATAGGGATTGTTGGGTGTTCAAGCAGGCCGGCAAGTTAATTGCCAAAAACAAGGACAAGGGGCCGCATAGCGATGACGAGGAAGAACCCCAGCAGCCGCACACTGGAGGACAGAAGAGGTTTCTCCCGCAAGTGCGGACTTTGAACATGATATACGCAACCCACATACCCAAGAGGGAGCGGAAGCGTGCGCTCAGGGACGTATATGCGTTGGAGCCAGTCGCCCCAAAGTTCAACCCTTGGTCCTCCTGTCCGATCACCTTCGATCGCAGGGACCACCCCACTAGTATCCGTCATGGCGGATTCGCTGCACTGGTCCTAGACCCAATCATTGACGGATTTCAACTCACTCGAGTCCTTATGGACGGCGGCAGCAGCCTGAACCTGCTTTATCAGGACACAGTGTGCAAAATGGGTATAGACCCCTCAAGGATCAAACCCACAAAAATGACCTTTAAAGGCGTCATTCCAGGCGTAGAGGCCCACTGCACAGGCTCAATTACACTAGAAGTGGTCTTCGGATCATCGGATAACTTCCGAAGCGAAGAGTTAATCTTCGATATAGTCCCGTTCTGCAGTGGTTATCACGCGCTGCTCGGACGAACCGCATACCTCAAGCTCAAGATGCGAGGACCTCGCAGAGTTATTACAGTCAATGGAAACACAAAGCGCTCTCTCCGAACAGAGGAGCACACCGCGGCCCTCGCAGCAGAAGCGCAAAGCAGCCTCTCAAGGCAATCTACCAGTTCGGCGTTTCAAAGCCTGGACACCTTCAAGCACGCTCGGGGCAATTGGCAAACAGACCGCCTGGCACGATCTGAGCTCGCGTAGCAATACGGCGGCTACCCCAATCCCAGCCCAACGGTGTTGTTCGTGCCGCGCGTACATAATTACGCATTAAAAATACCATGGGCACAGGTGGGGAGGGGGGGGCACAACTACGGCACACCCCAAAACGCGGCCTAAACTGCACCAGGGGCTTCCCGTTTGGTTATTTTTCTTTTTTTTCCAGGACTTCAATCTCTGGAAACACTGTCCGGCAGCTCTATTCCCGAACACATGATACAACAACCAAGGAGGTCGACAACTACGGAATTCCCAGGTGGATTATAGATTTCATATAATTCCTCAGCTCGCCCTTGGAAGGGACATAGTCCTGCTCTTTTGCTTATTACACTATCTGTATCACTCTGCTTTAATGCAATTTTTTAATATACAATACATGACATTACGACTATTATCGCATTTTTGTTATATATATACATATCCATGTGTTCATTAATAACGCCTAGCAACCGTACACTCTGGTACGGCCAATGCACCAGGGGCTTACGTACCCATAATATGGTGTGAAAAGTCCGAACACTTTCACAAGTGCGGCACCCCGAACTTATAGCATTATATGCATCAGCTCCGAATCATGTCTTTGGTCAAATGTTGGGTTTGCCTGGCTCCTATGTTTTGGTACCTTACATTCCACTCTATCGGCTAAGATAGCGCTAGGAGAACTACTGCGATTGTGCCCCGGTTCTGCCGGGCCGAGAACCTCAGTAGAGAAAGCTAAAACTGACTATCATGATAAGGCGAGAGACTAGTCGCTGATCAGCAAGGTTTTTCGAGTCCCTAAAGACTTATGCCGCTTAGGGTGAGGGGCCAGCTCCGTCCGGCTTACAGGCATGTATCGCGCCCCGAATTCGGCCTTCCGAATACCAGGGGCTTCGCCGAAATTTAAAATTATAGAATTCTATGGCTAAGTGAGAGTGATAAAGCATTATTAGTCCGGTTGCCTTGTTCGTTGTGCTGAGCACCTCCCTCGAAGGACCCAAACATGGGAACAAGAGTGCTCAGTTTATCCCGAACACCCCGGCACTCGTGGCATGGGAGCAGAAGCCGAGGACTAGCCATCTCTTAGGTTGGATAAACAGCCAAACAGAAGGTAATATTTTAAATTCACACAAGCGTTGCATAGCGAATACGATACAAGTTTTCATACATACAGGACAAAACGAGCAAGTCTCATTCAAATATTACATTTTGCGAACACTCATCCACGATAAGATGGGTGCCCGGCAGAACACCCTCGTAGTACATCTCGGGGTGGCGGTGCTCCTTGCCCTCCGGCAGCCCCTCCTTGATCAGCTTCACGGCGTCTAGCTTGACCCACTGCGTTTTTACACGGGCGAAGGCCCGGTGTGCACCTTCAATGCAGACGGATCGCTTGACGACCTCCAGCCATGGGCAGACATCCACAAGCCGCGTCACCAGGCCGAAGAAGCTGTTCGGAAGGGCGTCGCCAGGCCACAACCGGACTATGAAGCCCTTCATGGCCTGATCGGCTGCCTTATGTAGCTCGGCCATCTGCTTCAGCTAGTCGCTCATTGGCACCGGATGTTCGGCCTCAGCATACTGAGACCAGAATAGCTTCTCCGTCGAGCTTCTGTCCTCGGCCTGGTAGAATAGTGCGGCATCGGACACACTGCGGGGCAAATCTGCGAATGCTCCTGAAGAGCTCCGGATTCTGGTAAGTAATCGGTAATTCACCTTACATGCTTGCTTTGCATATAGAAAGCCTTACCTGCGCTATCTTCTTCATTGCATCGATCTCCTGAAGGGCCTTCTGGGCCTCGGACTTCGCACTCTTCGCGCTCTCACGGGCCGCGGCAAGCTCAGACTCTCTCGTCTTCAAGTCAAGCTCCAACGCCTCGTGCTTTGTCACGAGAGCCTGGAGCTCTTGCTGCACCTCGCCCACCCGAGCCTCGTGCCTCTCTCACTCGGTGCGCTCCTGGGCCACCTTTTCTTCGGCCTGGGACAGCGCTTGCTTCAAGGTCGCCACCTCGGGCGTGGCCCCTGGCAAACATACAATGATCCTGTCATTTAGCAATCGCGTCCTTTTTCTCATCTACATACGGGGTATTACTTACCCTTGTTCTCCTCGAGCTGCCTCTTAGCAAGGCCGAGCTCTTTCTAGGACCCCTCGAGGGCCTCCTTCAGTATGCCGACCTCCGCAGTTAGTGCGGCGGACGCCAGCAGCGAAGCCTGCATATGCATATTGACATACTTATATTAGACTCCTGCGATATTATTTGATCCTCTGTTCGGCTTTTCTTTGTGAACACCGAACAAAGCGTCAGGGGCTACTGTCTATGCAGTAATACTTCTACTACATTTTAAAACACTTACCTCGAAGCCTGTTAGAAGGCTAGTACAGGCTTCAGTCAATCCGCTCTTGGCGGACTGAACCTTCTGGATCACCGCACTCATGATAGTGCGGTGCTCCTCCTCGATGGAAGCGCTGCGAAGCGCTTCCAACATAGTGTCCGGCGCCTCTGGATGGACAGAGGTCACCGGCACAGGCGTCTCACCCTCCTTAGAAGGGGACCGCCTGCCCGAGCTCGAAACCGTTGGAGGGTCCGGCGCGGTGTTCGGCTGAGGGCCGAACTCGGAGCTCTCGGGGACCCCGTCCCCTCGGCTCCTGGAGTCCGGAAGGTCGCCTTGAGGCGCCTCCGGGACTATCCCCCCTCGATCCGGCGCCTCTTGAGACAGCACCTCGGCGTAGTCGGCTGGATGAGGGGAGGTGGCGGCCGGGACTGGATCGCTATCCATGTCCGACGAGCCCAGGGAGCCGTCCGAGGATACCTCGATATTAGCTCGGGGCGGCCTGCACAATTGAGTTCGGCATTAGGGAAAGCAATGCGACAAAGGAATCCTATGGGTTACTTTGGTATCCGAATACTTACGATCTCCCCTGGGGCTCGGCCCTGGGCAACCACTCGTCTTCACTTTCGTCGGCGGCGGTGGAGCTGTCCGAAAGGAGAGTCCTTCCCTTCTTGGACCCTCCGGGCTCCCCAGTTGGGGCGGCCTTCCTTTTCTTGTCTCCCCCAGTCGGTGGGGGAGCCTCTTCTTCCTCTTCCTCGTCTTCGGGGGAAGAGTGCGCCGTAGAGTCATCGAACGGTGAGTCCGATGACGCCTGGCATCGGGAACTCTTTCGAGCTCCCTTGGCCTTCTTGGTCTTCTCCGGCACCTTATAAGGGGCCGGAGTCAGCATCTTCGTTAGAAGAGCGTCTGCGGGGCCTTCGGGCAAGGGAGCCGGACAGTCGATCTGTCCGGCCATCTTCTGCCAGTCCTGACATAATTACGGGAGTTTAGATCCCGCATAGAGTCAATCTATATAGAAAACAAGTATCCTCTAAAAGATAAAACAACTTACCGCACTGGCGTGGCGCTTCGCGCTGAATCCGCGATCCTCAGTAATGGGGGGAGGGACCTCGGCGCTCTTGAACAACACCCTCCAGGCATCTTCATGAGTCGTATCGAAGAGCCTGTTCAGAGTTCGGTGCTGCGTCGGATTAAACTCCCACAAGGTAAACTCCCGTTGTTGGCACGGGAGTATCCGGCGGACGAGCATAACCTGGACTATGTTGACAAGCTTGAGCCTCTTGTCCACCATGTTCTGAATACATGACTAGAGTCCGGTCAGCTATTTTGAATTACCCCAGGACAGGCCCTTCTCTTTCCAGGAGGTGAGCCGCATGGGGATGCCAGATCGGAACTCAGGGGCCGCTACCCATGCAGGGTCGCGCGGCTTGGTGATATAGAACCACCCCGATTACCACCCCTTTATGGTATCCACGAAGGAGCCCTCGATCCATGTGATGTTGGGAATCTTGCCCACCATGGCGCCTCCGCACTCCGCCTGGCGGCCGCTCACTATCTTCGGCTTGACGTTGAAGGTTTTTAGCCATAGGCCGAAGTGGGGCTTGATGCGGAGGAAGGCCTCGCACACGATGATAAACACCGAGATGTTGAGGATAAAGTTCGGGGCCAGATCGTGGAAATCCAGGCCGTAATAAAACATGAGCCCCCGGACGAAGGGATGGAGAGGGAATCCCAGTCCTCGAAGGAAATGGGTGAGGAATACCACCCTCTCATGGGGCTTGGGGGTGGGGATGAGTTGTCCCTCATCTGGGAGCCGGTGCGCGATGTCGTCGGGCAGGTATCCGGCTCTCCTCAGTTTCTTGACGTCTCCCTCCATGACGGAGGAGACCATCCACTTGCCTCCTGCTCCGGACATGGTTGGAGAAGGTTGAGATGGAAGCGAGGACTTGGGCGCTAGAGCTCGAGTGTGCGGGAGCGGATGAGCAGAGGAGGAAGAAGGCGTGGATAGAAAGGTGAATCCTTATCCCTTTATATGGGCGGACAAAACTAAGCGTCCCCACTTGCCTGGTAAAACTCTCTTATCCCCCAAGCGCCGAAATTGATGGCGCGGTTGGGTTACCCACACCCGTATTGATGAGAATACCGTAATAAGGGGACACGATCTCTGCTTTGACAAGACGTGTCAAAAAACTGCCTCGCGTTATGTGCGGGGCTGGTTAAAAGAAATGGTTCGAATAATCACCGGGCCATGACGTAACGTCATGTTGCCAAAACAAGCTAGCGGATTAGATCTGCGAACACATTATTCTCTCTACGGTGAAATGTGGAACTTATTTTGCAGGGTCGGACACTATCCTCGTATTCAATTTTCTTCTGTCATGTATTCGGAGAAGGAACCCGCCTTGCAATGCCGAAGACAACTGCGTGCCGGACTCATCGTCATTGAAACCTGGTTCAGGGGCTACTGTGGGAGTCCTGGATTAGGGGGTCTCCGTATAGCCGGACTATCTCCGTTGGCCGGACTGTTAGACTATGAAGATACAAGATTGAAGACTTCGTCTCGTGTCCGGATGGGACTCTACTTGGCATGGAAGGCAAGCTAGGCAAGCTAGGCAATACGTATATGGATATCTCCTCCTTTGTAACCGACCTTGTGTAACCCTAACCCTCTCCGGTGTCTATATAAACCAAAGGGTTTTAGTCCGTAGGACAACAATCACAACATACAATCATACCGTAGGCTAGCTTCTAGGGTTTAGCCTCTCTGATCTCGTGGTAGATCTACTCTTGTAACACCCCATATCATCAATATTAATCAAGTAGGACGTAGGGTTTTAACTCCATCAAGAGGGCCCGAACCTGGGTAAAACTTCGTGTCCCTTGTCTCCTGTTACCATCCGGCCTAGACGCACAGTTCGGGACCCCCTACCCGAGATCCGCCGGTTTTGACACCGACAAGGTCTTTCATAGAATTTTTTTTATTCAAGTATCCCTTTATGCTATCCAGAAATTCTATATCATTTCCAATCAGCAATATGTCATCCACATATAATATCAGAAATGCTACAGAGCTCCCACTCACTTTCTTGTAAATGCAGGCTTCTCCAAAAGTCTGTATAAAACCAAATGCTTTGATCACACTATCAAAGCGTTTATTCCAACTCCGAGAGGCTTGCACCAGTCCATAAATGGATCGCTGGAGCTTGCACACTTTGTTAGCTCCCTTTGGATCGACAAAACTGGTTGCTTCATATACAACTCTTCTTCCAGAAATCCATTCAGGAATGCACTTTTGACATCCATTTGCCAAATTTCATAATCATAAAATGCGGCAATTGCTAACATGATTCGGACAGACTTAAGCATCGCTACGGGTGAGAAGGTCTCATTGTAGTCAATCCCTTGAACTTGTCAAAAACCTTTTGCAACAAGTCGAGCTTTATAGACAGTAACATTACTGTCAGCGTCAGTCTTCTTCTTGAAGATCCGTTTATTCTCAATTGCTTGCCGATCAACGGGCAAGTCAACCAAAGTCCACACTTTGTTCTCATACATGGATCCCATCTCAGATTTCATGGCCTCAAGCCATTTTCTGGAATCTGGGCTCACCATCGCTTCTTCATAGTTCGTAGGTTAGTCATGGTCTAGTAATATAACTTCCAGAACAGGATTATCGTACCACTCTGGTGCGGATCTTACTTTGGTTGACCTACGAGGTTCAGTAACAACTTGATCTAAAGTTTCATGATCATCATCATTAACTTCTTCACTAATTGGTGTAGGTGTCGCAGAAACCATTTTCTGTGATGAACCACTTTCCAATAAGGGAGAAGGTACAGTTACCTCATCAAGTTCTACTTTTCTCCCACTCACTTTTTTCGAGAGAAGCTCCTTCTCTAGAAAAACTCCGAATTTAGCAACAAAAGTCTTGCCTTTGGATCTGTGATAGAAGGTGTACCCAACAGTCTCCTTTGGCTATCCTATGAAGACACATTTCTCCGATTTGGGTTTGAGCTTATCAGGTTGAAGCTTTTTCACATAAGTATCGCAGCCCCAAACTTTCAGAAACGATAACTTTGGTTTCTTACCAAACCATAGTTCATAAGGCGTCGTCTCAACAGATTTCGATGGTGCCCTATTTAAGGTGTATGCGGCCATCTCTAAAGCATATCCCCAAAACGATAGCGGTAAATTAGTAAGAGACATCATAGATCACACCATATCTAGTAAAGTACGATTACGCCGTTCAGACACACCATTACGCTGTGGTGTTCCGGGTGGCGTGACTTGCGAAACTACTCCGCATTGTTTAAATGAAGACCAAACTCATAACTCAAATATTCTCCTCCACGATCAGATTGTAGATACTTTATTTTCTTGTTACGATGATTTTCAACGTCACTCTGAAATTCTTTGAACTTTTCAAATGTTTCAGACTTATGTTTCATTAAGTAGATATATCCATATCTGCTTAAATCATGTGTGAAGGTGATAAAATAACGATATCCGCCATGAGCCTCAACATTCATTGGACCACATACATCTGTATGTATGATCTCCAACAAATATGTTGCTCTATCCATAGTTCCGGAGGATGGCGTTTTAGTCATCTTGCCCATGAGGCACGGTTCGCCAGTACCAAGTGATTCATTATCAAGTGGTTCCAAAAGTCCATCAGTATGGAGTTTCTTCATGCGCTTTACTCCGATATGACCTAAATGGCAGTGCCACAAATAAGTTGCACTATCATTATCAACTCTGCATCTTTTGGCTTCAATATTATGAATATGTGTATCACCACTATCGAGATTTAGCAAAAATAGACCACTCTTCAAGGGTGCATGGCCATAAAAGATATTACTCATATAAATAGAACAACCATTATTCTCTGATTTAAATGAATAACCGTCTCGCATCAAACAAGATCCAGATATAATGTTCATGCTCAACGCTGGCACCAAATAACAATTATTTGGGTCTAATACTAATCCCGAAGGTAGATGTAGAGGTAGCGTGCCGACCACGATCACATCGACTTTGGAACCATTTCCCACGCGCATCGTCACCTCGTCCTTAGCCAATCTTCACTTAATCCGTAGCCCCTGTTTCGAGTTGCAAATGTTAGCAACAAAACCAGTATCAAATACCCAGGTGCTACTGCGAGCATTAGTAAGGTAGACATCAATAACATGTATATCACATATACCTTTGTTCACTTTGCCATCCTTCTTATCCGCCAAATACTTGGGGCAGTTCTGCTTCCAGTGACCAGTCTGCTTGCAGTAGAAGCACTCAGTCTTAGGCTTAGGTCCAGACTTGGGTTTCTTCTCATGAGCAGCAACTTGTTTTTGTTCTTCTTGAAGTTCCCCTTCTTCTTCCCTTTTCCCTTTTTCTTGAAATTGGTGGTCTTATTGACCATCAACACTTGATGCTCCTTCTTGATTTCTACCTCCACGGCTATTAGCATTGCGAAGAGCTCGGGAATAGTCCTATTCATCCCTTGCATATTATAGTTCATCACGAAGCTTTTGTAGCTTGGTGGCAGTGATTGAAGAACTCTGTCAATGACACTATCAACAGGAAGATTAACTCCCAGTTGAGTCAAGTGATTATGATACCCAGACATTTTGAGTATATGTTCACTGACAGAACTATTCTCCTCCATCTTGCAGCTATAGAACTTATTGGAGACATCATATCTCTCAATCCGGGCATTTGCTTGAAATATTAACTTCAACTCCTGGAACATCTCATATGCTCCATGACGTTCAAAACGTCGTTGAAGACTCGGTTCTAAGCCGTAAAGCATGGCACACTGAACTATCGAGTAGTCATCAGCTTTGCTCTGCCAGATGTTCATAACATCTGGTGTTGCTCCTGCAGCAGGCTTGGCACTTGGCGGTGCTTCTAGGACGTAATTCTTCTGCACAGCAATGAGGATAATCCTCAAGTTACGGACCCCGTCTGTGTAATTGTTACCATCATCTTTCAACTTTGCTTTCTCAAGGAACACATTAAAATTCAACGGAACAATAGCACGGGCCATCTATCTACAATCAACATAGACAAGCAAGATACTATCAAGCACGGGCCGATCATCACGTGGTGTCTCAGCACGAAGAACTTTCGCAACGGTGCATACTCAGGGAGAACACTTATACTTTGATAATTTAGTGAGGGGTCATCTTATAATGCTACCGTCAATCAAAGCAAGATAAGATGCATAAAAGATAAACATCACATGCAATCAATATAAGTGATATGATATGGCCATCATCATCTTGTGCTTGTGATCTCCATCTCCGAAGCACCTTCATGATCACCATCGTCACCGGCGCGACACCTTGATCTCCATTGTAGCATCGTTGTCGTCTCGCCAATCTTATGCTTCCATGACTATCGCTACCGCTTAGTGATGAAGTAAAGCATTACAAGGCCATTGCATTGCATACAATAAAGCGACAACCATATGGCTCCTGCCAGTTGCCGATAACTCGGTTACAAAACATGATCATCTCATACAATAAAATTTAGCATCATGTCTTGACCATATCACATCACAACATGCCCTGCAAAAACAAGTTAGACGTCCTCTACTTTGTTGTTGCAAATTTTACGTGGCTGCTACGGGCTTAGCAAGAACCGTTCTTACCTACGCATCAAAACCACAACGATAGTTTGTCAATTTGGTGATGTTTTAACCTTCGCAAGGACCGGGCGTAGCCACACTCGGTTCAACTAAAGTTGGAGAAACTGACACCCGCCAGCCACCTGTGTGCAAAGCACGTCGGTAGAACCAGTCTCGCGTAAGCGTACGCGTAATGTCGGTCCGGGCCGCTTCATCCAACAATACCACCGAACCAAAGCATGACATGCTGGTAAGCAGTATGACTTTTATCGCCCACAACTCACTTGTGTTCTACTCGTGCATATGACATCTACACATAAAACCTGGCTTGGATGCCACTGTTGGGGAACGTAGTAATTTCAAAAATTTCCTACGCACACACAATGAGAGGGGAGAGTGTTGTCTACGTACCCTCGTAGATCGTTCGCGGAAGCGTTATATCAACGCGGTTGATGTAGTCATACGTCTTCACGATCTGGCCGATCAAAGTACCGAAAGCACGGCACCTCCGAGTTCTGCACATGTTCGGCTCGGTGACGTCCTCGCCTTCTCGATCCAGCAAGAGGGGCGAAGTAGTAGATGAGTTCCGGCAGCACAACGGCATGGTGACGGTGTTGGTGAAGAACAATCTCCGCAGGGCTTCGCCTAAGCATTACGAAAACTAGGAGGAAGGATAAACTAGAGGGGACGGGGTTGCCGGCACACGGCTTGGTGTTTCTTGATGTGTCTTGGGTGCTAGCCCTACCCCTCTATTTATATGTTGAGCCTTGGGGTCGAAACTTGGAGTAAAAGCCTCCACAAAGTCGGTTTCACCCGAAAGGCAAGAGTCCTTCTCGGACTCCAGGGCCAGACGCCAGGGTTCCCGGCGTCTGGACCCAGACGCCGGGGACCCTGGCGTCTGGCCCCTGGACTCCGCAAAACTTCCTTTTGTGCTTTCCAAAAACCTTGTGGGCTTTCCCCTTTGGCCCAAATAAAGTGTTCTCATACCCAAACATTCCGGGAAACATCCGGAACCCCTTCCGGTGAATTCCGGAACCCTTCCGGTGACCAAACACTATTATCCATATATCAACTTTATCTCCGGACCATTCCGGAGTTCCTCGTCATGTCTGTGATCTCATCCCGGACTCCGAACAACATTCGGTCACCAACATACATAACTTATATAGTACTATATTGTCAAAGAACGTTAAGCGTGCGGACCCTACGGGTTCGAGAACTATGTAGACATGACCGAGACACCTCTCTGGTCAATAACCAATAGCGGGACCTAGATGCCCATATTGGCTCTTACACATTCTACGAAGATCTTTATCGGTCAGACCGCATAACAACATACGTTGTTCCCTTTGTCATCGGTATGTTACTTGCCCGAGATTCGATCGTTGGTATCTCAATACCTAGTTCAATCTCGTTACTGGCAAGTCTCTTTACTCGTTCTGTAATACATCATCCCACAACTAACTCATTAGTTGCAATGCTTGCAAGGCTTATAGTGATGTGCATTACCGAGTGGGCCCAGAGATACCTCTCCGACAATCAGAGTGACAAATCCTAATCTCGAAATACGCCAACCCAACAAGTACCTTTGGAGACACCTGTAGAGCACCTTTATAATCACCCAGTTACGTTGTGACGTTTGGTGGCACACAAAGTGTTCCTCTGGTAAACGGGATTTGCATAATCTCATGGTCATAGGAACATGTATAAGTCATGAAGAAAGCAATAGCAACAAACTAAACGATCAAGTGCTAAGCTAACGGAATGGGTCAAGTCAATCACATTATTCTCCTAATGATGTGATCCCGTTAATCAAATGACAACTCATGTCTATGGTTAGGAAACTTAACCATCTTTGATCAACGAGCTAGTCAAGTAGAGGCATACTAGTGACACTGTTTGTCTATGTATTCACACATGTATTATGTTTCCGGTTAATATAATTCTAGCATGAATAATAAACATTTATCATGAAATAAGGAAATAAATAATAACTTTATTATTGCCTCTAGGGCATATTTCCTTCAAAATGGTTCAATATAACAAATACCATAAATATTGCAAGGTTCAAATTCAAATATTACAACGCCCAAATTCAAACATTTCAAACCGCGTAATTTCTGAAAAGGGATCAGCAGCTAACAAGTCATGTATGTGTTTGACACAATGACTTCCAATTGCTTTGCCATATGCTCTTCCAATATGAAGTTTATCTTTTTTGGAGCCTCTTCCATTCTGTAGTACCTGCCAGCTTTGATCAACATACGATTCATCTTTCCTAATTAAATGCGTGTTCAACCTCAGTACCCTCAGCACCTTTGCTCTGGCAAGAAAGAACCTGGCTAGTGTAATCTCCGGTAAGGTGCCTCGGTAGGAGTTCAAAGTAATATTTGAGAGATGCAGATCCAGGCATTCGATGTGATTGTCGTTATAAACATTATCCACCTCCGGGCCTATTATTATCTACAAAGGAAGAGAACGTGTTAGTGCCTACATGCAGTTTTGAACACTACTACACGCCCATTTGGTTTGCAGGATTTATAAAATGCACCAACGTGCCATCTTCGATCTGACATGATTAACATGGGCATTTGATTACAATCTATAAACATGTAGCCTTCTTGACAAGAGGTTGGATTGGATGAAAAATTCCCTAAGAAAACTAGTACAAATGAATCTAAAGGAGAAATGCTTATGGATTGTAACCATATGAATCAAGCAACCAATATGGGGTGGGGGTGTATGTCCTGAAATCCTCCAAAATTCCTTCAGAAATCATAGTACATTGTCATTGTAAACTTGGGAAAAGGTTCAAAAAATTGAACTCCCTTATTGTTAACATTTAACAGGAAAGGAACATCACCTCGATATACAACTTCTTCAGGCACGGAAAGCATCTCAGGCAACTGACAACTTGGTCCAGGTTGGGGGCGACAGATTCAAGTGCCAAGACCTTCACTGTGCCCATAATCTGGGTGAAGCTTTGCTGGATGACAGACGAACATACATCTTCAAAACTAGAAATAACGTTTATATCAAGAAGGAGAGGTACAAGGCGACTGTTGTACCTGAAAGTTGTAGTGTTTGACAGACGAGTAGCCCACCACTGTCAATTTCAGTGCAGAAATGACATTGATTCTTGTTGGACCTTGTTGATCAACTACAAGTAATCTCTCAAGTGAAGGTGTGTCCTCAATGACCATATTGTGGTCCACCTTTTGTGATCTCTCATTGCAGCACCAGCAACACACATAAATAGTCCGGAGAGTCCTGGAGGTGATGTGCAAGGTACTCGACCAATTCATCGCCTGAAGACGAAGGAACTCGAGTGCAATACAGCCGCGGAGAAGGCACTCCATGTCATCCTTTGGGATGCAGAGGACAACGAGCTCGAGGTGCTTCAGCCGTGGTAGAAAAAGAGTGGGCGCGTCATTAAGGGGGGGGGATGGCAGTTCATGAACTAGGTAAGGCGTAGCATGGGCGCAAAGCGGAGCACGGACGTTGGCAGCAAGCGCATATGCCCATCATTAAAATTGAGCTTCTCGAGCTGATCTATGGCGGGGGATCGGAACCACTCATCAAGCTTGGCTCAGCCCTTGCCATTGGAACAGAACTTGTCCGTGATAAGGCCTTTGATTGGGCCATGGTGACTGCCAAGGATCTGGGAGAACGCATCCAAGCTTTAGCGATAGCTATGGCAGAGCTCGTGGGCGTCGAGGAGGTGAACAAGGGTGAGGAGCCATAGGGGGAACCACCGCTGGGAAAGGGCGGCTGTCCTTGCCCAATATTTGATTGCGAGGAGGGATATGATGAGTATCAACATATCATTGGGGAGGTTGTTGATGAAGTCTAGGCCCGCTGGAGTCGCTTGCGGTTCTTTCTCGACCCGCCTCCGCTTGTTGGCAGCCTCGTTCTCCACCTCGTCAGCGGCGACGGAAACCTCTTTCTCCATATTCACGCCGTGCTCCGGTGCTTCAGCAGCCCCGGTGTCACCACTCCCTCCGATGGGGCGCTTCGGCGGCATCCTCATACACTGACGGCTTTGAGCACTCAAAGCGGCATCGAGGATGCAGGCGGAGAGAGTGGATTGTGTGTGTGTGGCAAGGATGGGGGATGCGGCCGCTCGACGGCACCATTAATACAGACCAGTGGGAGCGAGGCGGGCGGCGGTCCAAGGTTGTCTCGCTTCCTGGTGAGAATGACTGCTTAATCTGTATGAATGAAATCTATGCTTAATTACTAAATTTTAGTTGCAAAAAATAGATAGTGCTATTGATTTTTAGCTGCATATTTGGACAAATCGTAGTGTCTCTTGGCTTAGCGTTGAAGTCTGGCTTTAATTTGCATATCATAATCTGAACCGTTTGCGTTGAAGAGATGCACAGATCTTGCATTGAACAACTTGCACACTTCCCGATAAGCCTGCGCACCGGACTGCGCTCACATGCCTCCCATTCAGTCAAGCAGCTGCCCGCACGGTACCTCCTATAGCCATTAAAACCAAGGCACGTGGGGTCATGTGAATGGTTAACAGAACACACACCGTTTGAATTATACAAACGTTTGAGATATTAAAGTGGCAGCTATTTTTTCAAAATGCCTTTGTTGGTTGTTATTCGGGTGCGCCTTCTCTCAAAATGGACACCAAAAATATCATAGCATGTTCGGTGCCATTCCATGATAGCATGCCAGGTTTCATGAATTTCAGACAAGTTTTGGATTTACTAGAATTTAAAAGCCAGGTATCTCAATGTTTTGCCGGCAATCAACAGTCCCCTGGTGTTTGAAATTCATTCCCATTTCTTGCATGGGACCTAAGCATGCACCCAAGGACAATGATTTGATTTTTCAACCAATTTATATGCACTGAAGGATGTGCATGTATTTCAAATTTGAATTATGCACATAAAATGCCTAGAAAACCCAGTTAATGTATAAAAATGTCCAAACGAACCCTGAAAAATTCCAAAACTTAACACAACACTCCTGTTGTTCTATGTTGGCACTATAAATTTTTTGAAAGCAACAAGAGGCAATGAATATCACTTCGTCCCCAAAGGTGGCATGTTACATACCGAAACCATCAGGCTTGTTGTGAGAAGCTCTGGTTTGTGAGAAGCTTATACCCAAACCTGCCCCAAATGGGACAAATTTTTTACCACGGCATGTCGGGTGCCATTCCATGATAGCATGCCAAGTTTCATGAATTCCAGACGAGTTTTGGATTTACTAGAATTTAAAAGCCAGCTATCTCAAAATTTTGCCGGCAATCAAGAGTCCCCTGGTGTTTGAAATTCATTACCATTTTTTGCATGGGACCTAAGCATGCACCCAAGGAGACATATTTGATTTTTCAACCAATTTATATGCACTGGCGCATGTGCATGTATTGCAAATTTGAATTGTGCTCATAAAATGCCTAGAATACCCAGTTAATGTATAAAAATGTCCAAACAAACCCCGCAAAATTCCAAAACTTAACACAACACTCCTGTTGTTATATGTTGGCACTAGAATTTTTATGAAAGCAATAAGAGGCAACGAATATCGTTTCATCCCCAAAGGTGGCACGTTCTGTACCGAAACCATCAGGTTGTTGTGAGAAGCTCTGGTTTGTGAGAAGCTTATACCCAAACCGGCCCCAAATGGGACAATTTTTTTACCACGGCATGTCGGGTGCCATTCCATGATAGCATGCCAAGTTTAATGAACTTCAGACGAGTTTTGGACTTACTAGAATTTAAAAGCCAGGTATCTCAATGTTTTGCCAGCAATCAACAATCCCCTGGTGTTTGAAATTCATTCCCATTTCTTGCGTGGGACCTAAGCATGCACCCAGGGACACAGATTTGATTTTTCAACCAATTTATATGCACTGGAGCATGTGCATGTATTTCAAATTTGAATTATGCACATAAAATGCCTAGAAAACCCAGTTAATGTATAAAAATGTCCAAACAAACCCCGAAAAATTCCAAAACTTAACACGACACTCCCATTGTTCTATGTTGGCACTAGAAATTTCTTAGAAGCAATAAGAGGCAACGGATATCATTTCGTCCCCAAAGGTGGCACGTTTTGTACCGAAACCATTAGGCTTGTTGTGAGAAGCTTATGCCCAAACCTTCCCCAAATGGGACAAAAATTTTACCACGGCATGTCGGGTGCCATTCCATGATAGCATGCCAAGTTTCATGAATTTCAGGCGAGTTTTGGATTAACTAGAATTTAAAAGCCAGTTATCTCAGCGTTTTTCCGGCAATCAACAGTCCCCTAGTGTTTGAAATTCAATCCCATTTCTTGCATGGGACCTAAGCATGCACCCAAGGACACAGATTTGACTTTTCAAACAATTTATATGCACTGGAGCATGTGCATGCATTTCAAATTTGAATTATGCACATAAAATGCCTAGAAAACCCAGTAAATGTATAAAAATGTCCAAACAAACCACGAAAATTCCAAAACTTAACACAAACACTCATTTTGTTCTATGTTGACACTAGAAATTTTTTGAAAGCAATAAGAGGCAACGGATATCGTTTCATCCCCAAAGGTGGCACGTTCCGTATCGAAACCATCAGGCTTGTTGTGAGAAGCTCTGGTTTGTGAGAAGCTTATACCCAAACCTGCCACAAATGGGACATTTTTTTACCACGACATGTTGAATGCCGCTCCATGATACCATGCCAAGTTTCATCAATTTCAGACGAGTTCTGGATTTACTAGAATTTAAAAACCAGGTATCTCATCGTTTTGCCGGCAATCAACAATGCCCTGGTGTTTGAAATTCATTCCCATTTCTTGCATGGGACCTAAGCATGCACCCAAGGAGACATATTTGACCTTTCAACCAATTTATATGTATCGGAGCATGTGCATGTAGTTTAATTTTGAATTGTGCATCTGAAATAGCTATAAAACTAGTTTAATGTATAACATGTCCAAACGAAACCTGAATAATTCCAATTCTTTTACGACACACATATAGTTGCATGTTCACTGCAAATAAAAGTTCTAGAAATTCAAACACCATCCATTGCCGCTATGACCCCATTATGTAATTCAAATCAAGTAGATCCCACACAGTTTATTATCACCAACCGTGTGAGATGTAGTACAAAATATCTTGGAGCACCATCGGTGTATAGTACGCCTATGGCTTACACGAGAAGGTGCGTCGGCTATAGTCCACACCCAGCGTGTCAAGCACACTAGCTCGCTCCCCAAATACTCCCACCTCTGCATCCCTCGCAATCTCGAAAATATTACTGCCTCGTAATCTCGAAAATATCTACCGCCTGGAAGGTTTTAATGTTTGACAGCACATGATTAGTATGTGCGGACCGTGTGCGATGTCTGTTACTCCCGCTCTGCTTCAGCCCCTTGATTCAAATTTTCAGTAGCCCCGACATTTTACTCCCGCCTCTGCATCCCTCGCAATCTCAAAAATATCTGCTCGCCCTTGATCCAAATTTTTAGTAGCCCCGCCTTGCTACTCCCGCCTAGTAAAATTTTCAGTTGCCGCAGTATTTCCTCAAACACCACCTTGCCCCCCCTCCACACACACCACACACTCCACAAAACGCCCGCTCACACAGACACACACAACCCTCGAAACCATTGGTAGGTCACCGCCATCGCCGGCGCCTCCATCCTCAACCCCTGCTTGTGTGCCGGGGAGCTCGAGGAGCCAATGGCCAAAAAGAGGTTTATCGCGGCCTTTTCACCCGACGCCGGCGAGGTGGCCGCCAAGGTGTCCCCGTCGTCCTCCGCGGGCTCGATCCGCTGTCGCCGGTCCCCTGATCTGCCCGCCACCGCGCCCCTATGCTAGTTCGAGGACTTCCATGTCCTCCCTCGGACCCGGTAGCTGATGAGGTCCTACCTCAGGGTCCGGCAGCAGCGGTGGGGGACGTGGGTCGCCGAGATTACAGATCGAGAGACCCACACCCGCCGGTGGCTCGGTAGCTTCCACACGGCTAAGCTCGCGACCATGGAGTACGACCGCTGGCAGGTCCGCTACCATGGCGCGGCGGCTAGGCTCAATTTCCCCTTAGACACACGTCCGGTCGACCTCGTTCCACCGGAGCCAGGGTGGTGAGCTCGGCTATGGCGCCGGAGGACCGCGAGGCGTGGGAGCGCCTCGAGGCCGAGGCTGCCGATGAGGCCTACATGAAAGAGCTTCGTGATGTCTACTACACAACCTTCTTCTTGTAGACGTTGTTGGGCCTCCAAGTGTAGAGGTTTGTAGGACAGTAGCAAATTTCCCTCAAGTGGATGACCTAAGGTTTATCAATCCGTAGGAGGCGTAGGATGAAGATGGTCTCTCTCAAGCAACCCTGCAACCAAATAACAAAGAGTCTCTTGTGTCCCCAACACACCCAATACAATGGTAAATTGTATAGGTGCACTAGTTCGGCGAAGAGATAGTGATACAAGTGGTATATGGATAGTAGATAATGGTTTTTGTAATCTGAAAATATAAAAACAGCAAGGTAATGAATGATAAAAGTGAACGTAAACGGTATTGCAATGTGTTGAAACAAGGCCTAGGGTTCATACTTTCACTAGTGTAAGTTCCCTCAACAATACTAACATAATTGGATCACATAACTATCCCTCAACATGCAACAAAGAGTCACTCCAAAGTCACTAATAGTGGAGAACAAACGAAGAGATTATGGTAGGGTACGAAACCACCTCAAAGTTATTCTTTCCAATCAATCCGTCGGGCTATTCCTATAAGTGTCACAAACATCCCTAGAGTTCGTACTAGAATAACACCTTAAGACACGCATCAACCAAAACCCTAATGTCACCTAGATACTCCAATCTCACCTCAAGTATCCGTGGGTATGATTATACGATATGCATCACACAATCTCAGATTCATCTATTCAACCAACACAAAGGACCTCGAAGAGTGCCCCAAAGTTTCTACTGGAGAATCACGATGAAAACGTGTGCCAACCCCTATGCATAGGTTCCCAATGTCACGAAACCCGCAAGTTGATCACCAAGACATACATCAAGTGGCACGTGGTATCCCATTATCACCACAGATATCCACGGCAAGACATACATCAAGTGTTCTCAAATCTTTAAAGACTCAATCCGATAAGAGTACTTCAAAGGGGAAACTCAATTCATTACAAGAGAGAAGAGGGGGAGGAGAAACATAAGATCCAACTATAATAGCAAAGCTCGCGATACATCAAGATCGTATCATCTCAAGAACACGAGAGAGAGAGAGAGAGATCAAACACATAGCTAATGGTACATACCCTCAGCCCCGAGGGAGAACTACTCCCTGCTCGTCATGGAGAGCACCGGGACGATGAAGATGGCCACCGGAGAAGGATTACCCCCTCCGGCAGGGTGCCAGAACGGGTCTAGATTGGTTTTCGATGGGTACGGAGGCCTCTGGCGGCGGAACTCCCGATCTATTGTCCGTTCTGGAAGTTTTAGGGTATATGGAGTTATATAGGCAGAAGAAGCACGTCAGGGGAGCCACGGGGGCCCCACGAGGCAGGGGGCGCGCCCTAGGGGGTGGGCGCGCCCCCCACCCTCGTGGGCAGCTCCCGTATCTCCTGACGTGGGGTCCAAGTCCATCAGGTGTGTTTCCTTCCAAAAATAACTTCTCCAGTTGATTTCGTTCCGTTTCGACTCCGTCTGATATTCCTTTTCTTCAAAACACTGAAATAGGCATAAAACAACAAATCTAGGATGGGCCTCTGGTTAATAGGTTAGTCCCAAAAATAATATAAAAGTGGATAATAAAGCCCAATATTGCCCAAAACAGTAGATAATATAGCATGGAGCAATCAAAAATTATAGATACGTTGGAGACGTATTAAGCATCCCCAAGCTTAATTCCTGCTCGTCCTCGAGTAGGTAAATGATAAAAAAGATAATTTTTGATGTGGAATGCTAGTTGGCATAATTTCAATGTAATTCTTCTTAATTGTGGCATGAATATTCAGATCCATAAGATTCAAGACAAAAGTTTAATATTGACATAGAAACAATAATACTTCAAGCATACTAACTAAGCAATTATGTCTTCTCAAAATAACATGGCCAAAGAGAGCTATCCCTACAAAATCATATAGTCTGGCTATGCTCCATCTTCACCACACAACATATTTAAATCATGCACAACCCCGATGACAATCCAAGCAATTGTTTCATACTTTTGATGTTCTCAAACTTTTTCAATCTTCACGCAATACATGAGCGTGAGCCATGGACATAGCACTATAGGTGGAATAGAATGGTGGCTGTGGAGAAGACAAAAAGGGAGAAGATAGTCTTGCATCAACTAGGCGTATCAACGGGCTATGGAAATGCCCATCAATAGATATCAATGTGAGTGAGTAGGGATTGCCATGCAACAGATGCACTAGAGCTATAAGTGTATGAAAGCTCAACAAAAGAAACTAGTGGATGTGCATCCAACTCGCTTGCTCACGAAGACCTGGGGCATTTTGAGGAAGACCATTATTGGAATATACAAGCCATGTTCTATAATGAAAGATTCCCACTAGTATATGAAAGTGACAGAACAAGAGACTCTCTATCATAAAGATCATGGTGCTACTTTGAAGCACAAGTGTGGAAAAAGGATAGTAGCATTGTCCCTTTTATTTTTTATTTTTTTATTTGGCCTCTCCTTTTTTTATTTGGCCTTTATTATTATTTTTATTTGGCCTTCCTTTTTTATGGCCTTTCTCTTTTTTTGGGACAATACTCTATTAAATGATGATCATCACACTTCTATTTATTTACAACTCAATGATACAACTCAATACTAGAACAAAGTATGACTCTATATGAATGCCTCCGGCGGTGTACCGAGATATGCAATTATGCATGAGTGACATGTATGAAAGAATTATGAACGGTGGCTTTGCCACAAATACAATGTCAACTACATGATCATGCTAAGCAATATGACAATGATGAAGCGTGTCATAATAAACGGAACGGTGGAAAGTTGCATGGCAATATATCTCGGAATGGCTATGGAAATGCCATAATAGGTAGGTATGGTGGCTGTTTTGAGGAAGATATATGGTGGGTTTATGGTACCGGCGAAAGTTGCGCGGTACTAGAGAGGCTAGCAATGGTGGAAGGGTGAGAGTGCGTATAATCCATGGACTCAACATTAGTCATAAAGAACTCACATACTTATTGCAAAAATCTATTAGTTATCGAAACAAAGTACTACGCGCATGCTCCTAGGGGGATAGATTGGTAGGAAAAGACCATCGCTCGTCCCCGACTGCCACTCATAAGGAAGGCAATCAATAAATAAATCATGCTCCGACTTCATCACATAACGGTTCACCATACGTGCATGCTACGGGAATCACAAACTTCAACAGAAGTATTTCTCAAATTCACAACTACTCAACTAGCATGACTCTAATATTACCATCCTCATATCTCAAAACAATCATCAAGTATCAAACTTCTCTTAGTATTCAACACACTCATAAGAGAATTTTATTATTCTTGAATACCTAGCATATTAGGATTTTAAGAAAATTACCATGCTATTTAAGACTCTCAAAATAATCTAAGTGAAGCATGAGAGTTCATCTATTTCTAAAATAAAACCACCACCATGCTCTAAAAGGTATAAGTGAAGCACTAGAGCAAATGACAAACTACTCCGAAAGATATAAGTGAAGATCAATGAGTAGTCGAATAATTATGCAACTATGTGAAGACTCTCTAACATTTAATAATTTAATATCTTGGTACTCTATTCAAGCAGCAAGAAAAGCAAAATAAAATGGCATCTAAGAAGGGCAAACATCATTTGAAGAAGCAAAAACTTAGGATCAACCGAAACTAACCGATAATTGTTGAAGAAGAAAGGTGGGATGCCAACCGGGGCATCCCCAAGCTTAGATGCTTGAGACTTCTTGAAATATTATCTTGGGGTGCCTTGGGCATCCCCAAGCTTGACCTTTTGTGTCTCCTTAATTCCTCTCATATCACGGTCTCCCTAAATCTCAAAAGCTTCATCCACACAAAACTCAACAAGGACTCGTGAGATAAGTTAGTATAAACCATTGCAAAAACCTTATCATACACTACTGTAGCAAATCACTAAAATTATTATTCAACATTGTATACTAAATGCCTCTGCATATTTAATAGTCATATCCTCAAATAGGATCATTAAAGAAGCAAACATATGCAAACAATGCAAACATAACAGCAATCTGCCTAAACAGGATAGTCTGTAAAGAATGCTGCAACATCCATACTTCCCTATCTCCAAAAATTATGAAATAAAATTCCCACTGTAGTAAATTTATCAGATATTAATATGCAAAAGGTTTCAACATTTTATCACATTCTGACTTTTCTAGGGAATTATTGCAACAGCGGTAAACTTTCTGTTTTCAAACAGCAACATGTATACTCATAACATAGGCATAGTAAAGGCTATCAATGCCACTTTTATTGAAATAAAATATGCAAAACATTATTCTAAATAACAGCAAGAAAAATCTAACAAAATAAAGTGACGCTCCAAGCAAAACACATATCATGTGGCGAATAAAAATATAGCTCCAAGTAAAGTTACCGATGAACGAAGACGAAAGAGGGGAAGCCTTCCGGGGCATCCCCAAGCTTAGGCTCTTGTCTATCCTTGAATATTACCTTGGGGTGCCTTGGGAATCCCCAAGCTTAGGCTCGGGCTACTCCTTATTCCATAGTCCATCGAATCCTTACCCAAAACTTGAAAACTTCACAACACAAAACTTAACAGAAAACTCGTAAGCTTCGTTAGTATAAGAAAATAAATCACCACTTCATGGTACTGTAATGAACTCATTCTTTATTTATATTGGTGTTAAACCTACTGTATTCCAACTTCTCTATGGTTCATACTGATGTGACCCCTTGTGTTGTCAGTACTGATCTTGTTAATAAGCCAGGAAGACAGGAGAAGTATATTGTGCCTGCACTGCGTCCACAAGTTAAAATGATGAGATTGTCAGACTGTACAACATGGACAGGTAAACTGCAGAAGGGATTACCTGGCCTCCGTACGTTTGCTGGGTCCAAAAGCCTGTATGTTAATTTCTACCGAGAGAAACCTACATGCATGTAACGTGTGCGTCCAAGCAAAGGACTCCAGCATGTACACGTTTTTCTTAGGACAGGTTAATTGGCCTACGTGCCTAATTGCCGTGCCTAATTGGCCGGTTGTAATTAAGCAAGAATAGGTTCGGTTAGGATTTTTATAAGAAGGTAGTACAAGTCGGTTCCGATCGGTCCGGCCGGCTGGACTAGTATTTATAGCTATCACATCGGATCGTTAGGGGGCAGTTTTATTTTTGGTTGTCGAACAAAGGCTGGCAAGCCGGGGTATCTCCCCGTAGCGAGTTAATTCGTGTGTTTCTGTCGAGGAGCTTAAATTATTGCTTTGTGTTTTTGGTGAGGGATTAGAGACGCCGTCTCTAGTTTGTTGCTGATCCGTGGAGGATTGTCCACGTACTTCCTCTCTTGGGTGTGCATGTTGTTTCCGTGGTGATTGCATCTACCGATCGCGAGCGCCACATCGTTCCTGGTGATACCGTACCGTGAAATATTGGGAAAGCATTCGCGCCTTCGTTTTTCTGTTGAAGGTCGCATCAAGTGGTATTCAGAGCAAGGTTGATCACGGTAAAAAAAAATCCTGCTATTTGATTCAACTTTTTGAAAGATGGTGAACTCGCAGCATGACAAATCTGATCATGAGGAGGTCGATGAGCTTCCGGAGGGTTTGGAGATAAGTGATGATTTGCGTATTCATCTGATGGTGATCAAGGGAGCCAACAAGAAGCTTGGGACAAGGGTGGAGGAGTTGTCTGCAAATATTGTAGGCGTCGAGGACAGGTTGAACGAGCGTTTGACTGCCAGCGACCGACAGCGCACTGATAGTCTACGGGTGGTGACTGAGAGTCTTAATCGGCTCACCGCAGCAGTTCAGCGCCTTCAGGCGAGAGATGTGGCACCATGGCAACATCGTGACCGCGACAACGACGATGATGGTGATTTTTCTGAGGATTCTGATGCCCGTGGAGGCTTACCTCACCGACCACGGCATGATGCTGGGGCTCACCGCCATGCTGGGCGGCGCCGTGACTATGGCGGCAATGGTGCCCACGAGGATGATGGTTTGGGTCGAATCAAGATAACCATACCTTAATTCTCTGGACGTTGTGCTGACCCAAAGAAATATTTGGAGTGGGAGATGCGCGTAAATCAGATTTTTGATGGTCACAACTACTCCGAAGAGAAGAAGGTTCGTGTTGCATCTATGGAATTTACAGAGTATGCTCTTGTATGGTGGGATAATAAGAACCATACTCACGAGCGACCAGCGACATGGGCTGACATGAAGCGAATCATGAGGGAACGTTTTGTGCCTGCTTACTACACTCGCCAGCTTCATAGTAGACTCCGTCGTCTAGTGCAAGGTACAAAATTAGTTGATGAGTACTATAAGGAGATGCAAGTTTTGATGATCCGTACAGCTGTGCGTGAGTCTGTGGAGGCGACCATGGTACGTTTCTTTGAGGGGTTAGAAGAAAAGATTCGCGACCGTGTTGATTTAATGCAATATAATGATATCCATGAGTTACTTCATCAAGCGGAGCGTGTTGAACGTTGGGTATTGGAGAAGCAAGTTTCAGAGACTCGTCCAACTTACAATAGTGGGCGACATGGTTCTTCTCCTATTGATGGTGGGTTTAGTGCTAAACCGATTCCTTCTTATAAGTCGGGAGCATTGAACAGAGCAAAGTGGCGGCTGCGCCAAAGGAGGTTTCTCAGGTTTCATCTAGTGCGACGTCATCGCATCACCGTAATATTATTTGCCACAAGTGTGGAGGACGTGGACACATGAAGCATGAATGTTCCAATCAACGCAGGGTTCTACTTGTTGATGCGGAATATATTTCAGAATCTGAAGATGAGATGCCTAAGTTAGAGGATGAAATTGAAAGAGGTCATGGTGATACCATACTATGTTATCCTCAAGATGATCCTGATATGGAGAGTTTGCTAGCACATAAGGTCCAGCGAGATGACAAGACCATTGTTGAACAAGGACAACGGCGAAGTATTTTTCAAACTGCATGTACCATCAAGGGAGAAGTGTGCAAACTAATAATTGATGGCGGCAGTGCTAGCAACATGATTAGCAAGGATGTGGTGGAGTCTCTTTCTTTGCCAACATGGGAGCACCCAAAACCATACTATATGAAGTGGATCAATGATGTGGGCAAAGTGAAGGTAACTCACAAGGTGAAGGTTCGTTTTTCTGTTGATGGCTATGTTGATAAGGTGGAATGCGACGTCATGCCACTACATGTTTGTCACCTTATTTTGGGGCGTCCGTGGCAGCATGATGTTAATGCTCTTCATCACGGGCGAACAAACAGGTACACTTTTATGCATAAAGGTGAGTTTTGCACTATTCTTCCTAAGGATGCAAAGGATATAAAATGCACTGTCGAGGTCTTCAAAAAAAATCTGCAAAGTATAGGACGAAACCGAGGATGGTTTTCTTTCAAGGTAGGGAGGATGATGTGACCCCTTGTGTTGTCAGTACTGATCTTGTTAATAAGCCAGGAAGATAGGAGAAGTATATTGTGCCTGCACTGCGTCCACAAGTTAAAATGACGAGATTGTCAGACTGTACAACATGGACAGGTAAACTGCAGAAGGGATTACCTGGCCTCCGTACGTTTGCTGGGTCCAAAAGTGTGTATGTTAATTTCTACCGAGAGAAACCTACATGCATGTAACGTGTGCGTCCAAGCAAAGGACTCCAGCATGTACACGTTTTTCTTAGGAAAGGTTAATTGGCCTACGTGCCTAATTGTCCGGTTGTAATTAAGCAAGAATAGGTTCGGTTAGGATTTTTAGAAGAAGGTAGTACAAGTCGGTTCCGATCGGTCCGGCCGGCTGGACTAGTATTTATAGCTATCACATCGGATCGTTAGGGGGCAGTTTTATTTTTGGTTGTCGAACAAAGGCTGGCAAGCCGGGGTATCTCCCCATAGCGAGTTAATTCGTGTGCTTCTATCGAGGAGCTTAAATTATTGCTTCGTGTTTTTGGCGAGGGATTAGAGATGCCGTCTCTAGTTTGTTGCTGATCCATGGAGGATCGTCCACGTACTTCCTCTCTTGGGTGTGCGTGTTGTTTCCGTGGTGATTGCATCTACCGATCGCGAGTGCCACATCGTTCCTGGTGACACCGTACCGTGAAAGATTGGGAAAGCATTCGCGCCTTCATTTTTATGTTGAAGGTCGCATCACATACCCTCCGATACTACTCATAGATTCATCAAAATAAGCAAACAACACATCGAAAATAGAATCTGTCAAAAACAGAACAGTCTGTAGTAATCTGGATCAAACATATACTTCTGGAACTCATGAAATTCTCAAATAAATTTCTGGACCTGAGGAATTTATCTATTAATCACCTGCAAGAAGAATTAACTAAATAGAACTCTCCAAATAAAAATGGAAGCAATTCTCGTGAGCGCTAAAGTTTCTGTTTTTGACAGCATGATCAACAAGACTTCCCCCAAGTCTTCCCAAAGGTTCTACTTGGCACAAACACTAATTAAAATCATAAAACCACATCTAAACAGAGGCTAGATGAATTATTTATTACTAAACAGGAACAAAAAGCAAGGAACTAAAATAAAATTGGGTTGCCTCCCAACAAGCGCTATCGTTTAATGCCCCTAGCTAGGCACGATGATTTCAATGATGCTCACATAAAGGATAAGAATTGTAACATAAAGAGAGCATCATGAAGAATATGACTATCACATTTAAGTCTAACATACTTCCTATGCATAGGGATTTTGTGAGCAAACAACTTGTGGGAACAATAATCAACTAGCATAGGAGGGCAAAACAAGCATAACTTCAAAATTTTAAGCACATAGAGAGGAAACTTGATATTATTGCAATTGCTACAAGCATATATTCCTCCCTCATAATAAATTTCAGTAGCATCATGAATGAATTCAACAATATAGCTATCACATAAAGAATTACTTTCATGATGCATAAGCATAGAAAATTTACTACTCTCCACATAAGCAAAATTCATCTCATGAATAATAGTGGGAGCAAACTCAACAAAATAACTATCATGTGATTGAAAATTAAGATCAAGATGACAAGTTTCATGGTTATCATTATTCTTTAAAGCATACGTGTTATCACAATAATCATCATAGATAGAAGTCATGCTTTCATCATAATAAATTTGCTCATCAAAACTTGGGGGACAAAAAATATCATCTTCATCAAACATAGCTTCCCCAAGCTTGTGGCTTTGCATATCATTAGAATCATGGATATTCAAGGAGTTCATGCTAACAACATTGAAATCATGCTCATCATTAAAATATTTAGTGCCAAACATTTTATAGATTTCTTCTTCTAGCACTTGAGCACAATTATCCTTTCCATCATACTCACGAAAGATATTAAAAAGGTGAAGCGTATGAGACAAACTCAATTCCATTTTTTTTGTAATTTTCCTTTATAAACTAAACTAGTGATAAAACAATAAACTAAAAGACTCGATTGCAAGATCTAAAGATATACCTTCAAGCGCTAACCTCCTCGGCAACGGCGCCAGAAAAGAGCTTGATGTCTACTACACAACCTTCTTCTTGTAGACGTTGTTGGGCCTCCAAGTGCAGAGGTTTGTAGGACAGTAGCAAATTTCCCTCAAGTGGATGACCTAAGGTTTATCAATCCGTAGGAGGCGTAGGATGAAGATGGTCTCTCTCAAGCAACCCTGCAACCAAATAACAAAGAGTCTCTTGTGTCCCCAACACACCCAATACAATGGTAAATTGTATAGGTGCACTAGTTCAGCGAAGAGATAGTGATACAAGTGGTATATGGATAGTAGATAATGGTTTTTGTAATCTGAAAATATAAAAACAGCAAGGTAACGAATGATAAAGGTGAGCGTAAACGGTATTGCAATGTGTTGAAACAAGGCCTAGGGTTCATACTTTCACTAGTGTAAGTTCCCTCAACAATACTAACATAATTGGATCACATAACTATCCCTCAACATGCAACAAAGAGTCACTCCAAAGTCACTAATAGCGGAGAACGAACGAAGAGATTATGGTAGGGTACGAAACCACCTCAAAGTTATTCTTTCCAATCAATCCGTTGGGCTATTCCTATAAGTGTCACAAACAGCCCTAGAGTTCGTACTAGAATAACACCTTAAGACACACATCAACCAAAACCCTAATGTCACCTAGATACTCCAATGTCACCTCAAGTATCCGTGGGCATGATTATACGATATGCATCACACAATCTCATATTCATCTATTCAACCAACACAAAGGACCTCGAAGAGTGCCCCAAAGTTTCTACTAGAGAATCACGACGAAAACGTGTGCCAACCCCTATGAATAGGTTCCCAATGTCACGAAACCCGCAAGTTGATCACCAAGACATACATCAAGTGGCACGTGGTATCCCATTGTCACCAAAGATATCCACGGCAAGACATACATCAAGTGTTCTCAAATCTTTAAAGACTCAATCCGATAAGATTACTTCAAAGGGGAAACTCAATTCATTACAAGAGAGAAGAGGGGGAGGAGAAACATAAGATCCAACTATAATAACAAAGCTCGCGATACATCAAGATCGTATCATCTCAAGAACACGAGAGAGAGAGAGAGAGATCAAACACATAGCTAATGGTACATACCCTCAGCCCCGAGGGAGAACTACTCCCTCCTCGTCATGGAGTGCACCGGGATGATGAAGATGGCCACCGAAGAAGGATTACCCCCTCCGGCAGGGTGCCGGAACGGGTCTAGATTGGTTTTCGGAGGGTACGGAGGCTTCTGGCGGCGGAACTCCCGATCTATTGTCCGTTCTGGAAGTTTTAGGGTATATGGAGTTATATAGGCAGAAGAAGCACGTCAGGGGAGCCACGGGGGCCCCACGAGGCAGGGGGGCGTGTGACACCCCAAAATTTTTGGCCTTGTTTTATTTATTAAAATTTTGCCAGAATTAAAACTTTGATTTTTGGGACTCCCTTTTGATTTTTTTAAACATTTCCCTTTCTTATTATCATAGATTTGTTCCCTAAAGTGAAAACCTTTCAAATATGTTATTGGACTTGTTTAACCTCTCAAGAAAAACTTTTCTTTTATCAGTATAACTAATTACATAATTAATTTGCTTGATCTTTATTTTCTTGAAAAATGGTTTTTCAAGGTATATGGCCATATTTGAACTACAACCATTTGATAAATTCACTTAAAAACCAACCAAAATTGGAGTTGTCATGTGCATTATTTTAAATCACTTTTATACAAAAATATCTTTTATTCATGAAATTTTAGCTACTGCATCAATTTTTCTTCTCTGGTCCAGAGTGCAATTTTGCACTACAACTCATTTAAATATTTCTTTCTGCCTCCACCAAAATTATGGATGTTGGTAGTAGCATATGATTCAACTTTATGCAAAAACCCAGTGATGTTATTTGAAAAATTTGAGTGAATCAACCTCATTTTCATTCTTGGTCCAGCCTTGTGATTTCTACTACAACCCTATTTATTTTTGCTCCAGTGACCTTGTGCCTTCTCCTACTTGTAGTCAACCCTACAAACCCTACAAGACCCCTAAGTCCAGGAGCATGCACCCATTTGAATATTTTTGGTTCATGAAATAATGCCATTTATCTCCTGTCCAGAATTGCACTTTTGCAAAACTTGCACTAGCAAGTTTGTGCTTTTCACAAACTAACCTCACCACCCTCTTATTCATCTAAAGAGACCCCACTCTGGAAGTTTTGGCCACTCCAAGAAATGCCTAGGTGCCTGTGGCATTTTGTCAAACACCTAGAGTGCATGAACAGTTTTGACATGAATTTTGTCATTTGCACTGTGAACTTGCACCTCTGATCAAACTAACCTGTCCACTAAGCCTCTAGATGACTTTAACCTAGGTCTGTTAAACCCCAACCTCACCCGATACCTCTAGCATGCCATGGCATTTTGTCGAGCACGTTCCGTGCGTGCTCTGGGCGTGAGCAGAGCACGCGTTTTGCACGTGCCGCGCCCGAGCCGCCGCGTCGCGCCCCTGGGTTTGGCCCGATCTGCAGAGCCGCGCCACGCGCTCCCCTTCTCACCGCAACGCGACAAGAGCCCCTCGCCACGGCTCTGGCAAGCCAGGAGATAGCCGCCACGGCCGCCGACAGCCCCTGCTCAGTTCAACGCCGCCCAAGCCTCTCCCGCTCGCCACCTGGCCCCTGGAATAGCGCGAGCTCATCCACAAGTGTGTCCACTAGCGCTCGTCACCGCCACGACGCCCTAGCTACAGAATGGCGGTCGCCGGCGACCTTATCCGCGGCCACCGTCGGAACCGACCCCGATCGCCTATTTAAGGAGCCCCGAGCTCGTCTCCGCACGCAGGCAGTCCCAAGCCATCTCCCTAGGACCCCCATTGGCAGCCAATCGACCCGGGGAGGTCTCCTTCCCCATCTCCGGCAACCGCAGCCGCCGCCACTGCCCCGGCCATTCCGGCGCTACCAGAGCCTTTCCCCCTCTGTTCTCTTGACCTGGAGCTCTCTCTTCCTCCCATGAACCCATCCCCCTACTCGATTTTGATCGGGAACCACCGTAGCCCCAAACTCACTTCGCCCGACGGCCACCGTCCGCTGCGGAGCTCGCCGCCGGCAGCTCCGTCCACCCCAGAGACCAAAGTGACCACCGGAGTGACCGCCTCGGACCCCTGAGCCCGCGGGTGACCTCTGCTTCTCGAACGGCGCCGCTGTTCGCCGGCGAGCGTCGCCGGAGTTCCGCCCCTTCTCGGGCAGTGGAAGAGGTGGGAAGGTGGACTAGTCAAACCTGACCAGTGGGCCAGGCGGGCCCACTGTCAGTGACACATGCTCGGTCCATGCTGGATAAGTGGAGGCGCGTTTCCAGAATACGCCGTCGACGTGTACGTATATTAGAAACGTTTTTCTTTTTCTGTTTTAATTTTAAATAACAGATTTTGACCAAAACTTTGACTGAGCCTAACTTTTTAAATACAACTCCAAATGAGTTGATTCTTTTTCCTACATCCCTCAAATTATGTCTAGTTTATTTTGAGATTTATTTGAAAATTTTCCAAACAACTTTTTTTGTACTGTTTTTGAAATATGTGTTACTTGCATATTTTTGAGAATAGGATTTTGGAAGAGAAGAAAGCTTTCAAAAGATTTGGAGTGCACCCTACCCTTCCACACCATGAAGGCAAGCATTCTGAACCCCGGCATAATATTTTTGGTGTGTTAGTTGACTCGTTTATAACACCATCTCATTTCGGAGAACTCGTTATTTTATGTGGCGATGTGATCATTTGCATGAAGGCATATTAGTGATTTCCTTGCTGTTGGAAATGAATATACTTGTGATGGTAATCATCCTCATGTGCCTTGCATGCATGCCGGAAAGGAATCCAGGAAAGCCTCTGCCTTGGGTAGGAGTGAGCTTGTCGCCGGTCCCCGTCGGGACGGTTATGTCCGGTATGGCATAGTAAGGTATAATGGGTGGTGATTTCGTTGGTTGAAATATATTTGATATACATGTCATGCAGGGAACTTATAAGCCTCCAGAGTCGGCCGTAGATCGAGTCTTGTTCCAGTAACCCCCATATTTGCCTCGTACTACCACTCGTCCCTGCCGCAGGTAGGGTACGGTTCAGTAAGTCGTCAACCCCTTTTCCAGCACACACCGTACAGAGAGGCCATGGTGGAAGATGTCGGTTGTAGCCGGTAGGCATGCCACCTGGTCAGGGGGCATGGGTGTTTCCGGTTGGGACCAAGAGGGAAGGCCACCCCTTAGAGCGCGCGATATAAATTTGATCCCATGCTACGCGAGGTTGTAGCTTCCCCACTTAGAGTTTTGCTTAACAAGTGTCGTGGGTGATTCCAGACACCGATGAGTTAAGCTGGTGTGTGCAAGTTAGGCATGTTTTCAACTAAAAGGCCATAGACGGAATTAGTCCCGATGGACTAAAGGAATCCGTTACTCATGGGTAAAGAGTACACCCTCTGCAGAGATTAAACCTATTCGAATAGCCGTGTCCATGGTTAAGGATTACAGTCTGGGATGGGTCAAGGGTTGGTCTTAGTGTCGGTCTTCGGAGGAGAAAATTGATAAAACCAGAACTTGGATTGTGACTTGTGAAGATTATGGTTATTATTATTTTGGACTAACCCATTATATCATTGAGTATCCCTGGGACGGTTCTACCTCCTGGATATTCATTGTGATTATTTGTTTTATAAGCCCTTTATGTGGTGTCGCTGAGACGCCCGACTGTGGCATTGTTTGTTATTTATTTATTTTATAAGCCCTTTATGTGGTGTCGCTGAGACGCCCGACTATGGCATTGCTTGTTATTTATTTATTTATTTTATAAGCCCTTTATGTGGTGTCGCTGAGACGCCCGACTGTGGCATTGCTTGTTATTTATTTATTTTATAAGCCCTTTAGGTGGTGTCGTTCAGACGCCCGACTGTGGCATTGCTTGTTATTTATTTATTTTATAAGCCCTTTATGTGGTGTCGCTGAGACGCCCGACTGTGGCATTGCTTGTTATTTATTTACTTTATAAGCCCTTTAGGTGGTGTCGTTCAGACGCCCGACTGTGGCATTTTATTCCCCACTCCATTATTGCTTATTCATGTTGCATATAAACAACCTACTTGCATGCATAAAAGATGTTTTATTTATGACTAACGATGTGATCATAGAATTTTTCAGTGCATGATTATCAATTATATTATCCCGGTGTTCATAATGTTTGCGAGTACATTCAAAGTACTCACTGGCTTGTCCCTGGCTATTGTCTTGGCCAGATTTCTGCTTGGAGAGGAGCGTTGCGGTGACAGCCCCGGAAACTAAGCAACGGTGATAGCAGCCTCGCGAAGATAGGAGTTGACCTGGTCAGCTGTTCCTGTGGGAAATGGAGTCCCATAGACACTGATGACTCACAAACCGCTTCCGCCATCGACCACTAGAAACCCAATTGTTGTACTCACAGGCCAGAATGGTCTTGTACTACATATTTTGTATTTTTGCTTGGAATTTCTGCATCAAGTTGGTGCCTCATCAGCTAACAGTAATCCTGGGGCTGGTGAGCACGACGGTCATTTTCTGGAAATCAATGTCTGGAAAAATCGGGTCGTGACAGGGCGTGCCCTAGGGTGGTGGGCGCGCCCCCCACCCCCGTGGGCAGCTCCCGTATCTTCTGACGTGGGGTCCAAGTCCATCAGGTGTGTTTCCTTCCAAAAATAACTTCTCCTGTTGATTTCATTCCGTTTTGACTCTGTCTGATATTCCTTTTCTTCAAAACACTGAAATAGGCATAAAACAACAAATCTGGGCTGGGCCTCCGGTTAATAGGTTAGTCCCAAAAATAATATAAAAGTGGATAATAAAGCCCAATATTGCCCAAAACAGTAGATAATATAGCATGGAGCAATCAAAAATTATAGATACGTTGGAGACGTATCACTCCGCCGGCAGCACTCATAGCTCGTGGAGGCAGAGCGGGTGATATTTGCCGGTGTGGAGGGCGGCGAGGTTATCGCGCTCTCCTCCAATGATGAGGTCGAAGGCGGCGAGGATGGCGGTGTGGAGGGAGGCGAGGTTATCATGCTCTCTTCTGATGACGAGGTCGAAGGCGGCCGCTACAGCGGCGCGGAGGGAGTCGAGGTGGGCCCTGAGGACGTGGAGATCGACATCGACGATTGCAGGAGTGCCTTCCCCAACGACCCCGACGACGGCACCGACCCGAACCTGGCTTGCGGCACACCGTACATGACAAGGAAGGATTGGCTCGACCTCTACTTCGACCGAAAGTAGTTTAGCTTAGTTTAAATTTATGTTTTATGTTCGATTATGCAAAACTATCTATGTTTATGTTTGAAATCATGCTACTTTCGGTTGAACCTGCTTTGAACTTGATCAAATTGAAGTTTACAACCTTAAGTTTAGGGGATCGACTAGAAAAGGGCAAAAATTGAAGTTTATGACTTGTTTATTTCAGTTCTTCACAATGTGATGCTCTATATGTGCAACTATTTGTCGTGCAGTTCAATTTCATCAATAACAGTTTCAACAATACCACTATGAATTACGATATTTGGTTGCGGTTAAGCATATTGCAGTTAACATGCCTTTTCGTTTTTTAACAATAACTAGTGTACTGTAGACCTGCACAATACCAGTTTGAATGACTATTTGCTTGTTTTTAAATGTTATGCCTGATGCAGTTAAGACACCTTTCCACTTCTTGTTTTGTTTAACTAGTGTGCTTAAGCCTGCACACTGAAGCTATTATTTGTAGATTATGTTGTCTACCATGGATATATTTGGTTGATGTTTAGCATGTTGTGCTTAACATGCCTTTATATGTACTCATGCAGGACAATACTGAGAACACTGTTGTTTTCCATCGAGGTTAGTTTCATCGCATTGCTTATATGTACTCACTGTTTAGGATATCCGTAGCTAGTACCATATAGCCTGGGGCTGATAAGGGATTAATCGTCGAATCGGACATTTCACTGAATATATCTGAACCCATTTATCAGTAGGTTAACTAGGGCCATATTTAATATATCTGAGGCTACATAGCAACATGCATTGTACTGAATGACTAAATATGCAATCCCAGGCTACATAGCAACAAGGAAGAGTGTTGCCTTAATGTTCTGATGATGTCTAGATATACCTATAATAAAATCTTATATAATGGGATGGAGGGAGTGTTGTACTACATCATTTTTCAATTGTTGTTTAGCTTCTAATATTAACTTCGTGCTTTTAGGTACATATATCATTGCCAAAGATCCACACTTCGACCCTTTCTGCGTATGGGGCAATGAGATATTCATGAACCAGCATCAAGTGAGGAAACTAATAAATATTGTTATTAAAATGGGTCAAAAGATGTCAATTGAACTATTTGTTTACACTTTATGCAAGACAATAGTGAACTGCAGGATGGTAAGTAAGAACCCTGTAGCCTTCTTTTTACTCCCCGTAATGAGTTGTGTTACATGACAATGCATGAATCTTTTTTTCTTTTGCAATGGATCCTGAAGCAGTTTACTCAAGATTACCTCTTAAACTACTTGATTAGCGGCTGATCATCACAAGGGGTTGGACTAGAGTCCTGCATGCCTTCTACATCCAGGAGAGCACAATAGGGTCATTCCGCTTCACCTTGTTCAGCAACCTGAATGTCAGTCGCCTCTTTCTTTACCATTTGTAATACTACAAGTATAGAACCCTGGTTCATCATTCTTTATTTGGTGCTTATGTAATTCTTAAACATATGTACCTGTGAGTCGAATAATGCATTGGTTGTTTGAACCTGATGGATATGAATAAAGCTATATCCTACTTTCAAGATTAAATTAGGTACAATTTTAAATAGCAGCAATTCAATTAGGGCAAAATTACGGTGTGCAGGTCATTACGGCACACACGGTTGGTAAAACACAAACGTTTGCGATATGCACCATAATCTGAGATGGTTCACAGAGAGGAAACATGTGCAAGCATGCACACAGTTGCCGTTTGCAAAGCGCGTGTGATGTTAGACACTATCACATACGGTGCGGGAAAACTAAATGTGTGCGATTGTCTACCTATCGTGCACGGTTTATAATCATGAATTGTTTGTGATGTGCCAGGCATCATAAAATCCCGTGCCTGGAATCTGCCTGGTTTTAGGTAAAACCACAAAACTCCGACAGCGATGGCAATGCGAACACAAACGAGTAGCAAGGATGAGGCGTTTGGGATATTCGACATATCGGAAATGGTTATATAGGGACAACTGTATGCATCAGGGCTCCCTATCCCCGACGGTTTCTGGGTCATGTGGGAGGGACCCCCTATCGCCGTCACTCACTAGGCGACGGTTCCAAATGCCGTCGCGGAAAGGGGTTAAAAACCGTTTTTATAGCACCGACGCGTACCAGTGCTAACCCTGTCATCCAAACACCTCTTTGGCTATAGTTAGTTCAGGGTTAGTCATGAGTTAGTCTAACCTCTAGCTAAGTTAGAGTATCCAAATAGGAGTAGTATAGGACATGCAAGTTGCTCAAAGCGTATAGTCAAATTCGTACGTGAAAGGATCTTTTTTTAAACGGGACGTGAAAGGATTTTCGAATGATATAATTTTTGAATTATATAAAATCTTATCAATAGTCAAAGGCAACCTCGAAGAATACATTATGCCCTATATAAAATCTTATCAATAGTCAAAACCAAGTGTTAGATCATCTCCAACAGCATGTGTATATTTGGTTGTCTATATATCCATATAGACAATGGTCTATAAAGATTCCTTCGTATACACGTTCAGTTTTGCAGCAGAATGTCTATATTCTTTCTCTTATATTTTAATATTATTTTGTAACTACTAATTCAACTACTATTTTAACAACAATTCAAAGGATTTATAATTGCATTGGTTAATCCTAATGGTTACGTTTTAATACTATCCTATAACTGCCGATCTAACTACCATGCTCAGGAAATTTTCCTCTTTGGTTGGTGTCGAAGTCATATAAACACACGGCATTCATAGCAAAGGAACCAAAAGTCAGTGCATTTTTCCTTTGAATAAGTAATAGTTGCAGGAATCACTACAATAGTGCATTTTTTCCTTTGTAACCCCATCCTCAAATCAAATCATAGTTGTCTCTTCGGAATCGCCCAATTGCCAACCTCATCCCCATATCCACTAACGGAGCAGAGCACCATACCTCCTTCCCACCACATCTTCTTGCTCCCTCCCGCACTGGGCTGCCAGCCGCCTAGCCCAACCATGCCACGATGCGCGACAACCGCAGGATTCAGTACCAGGGTGACCAAGCTGCATGATACAATGGCAGGCAGCGACGCGGTGGTCGGATCCGGCACAAGGTGCAGTGCGGTGGTAGGATCCAGCACCAGGTGATAGGCGACCCTCGCTCTCTCTCTCTCTGGGAAAAAGGAACCGTGCCTCTGGGCGACGACGACCTCGCGTTGGTGGCGTGTTGCGCTCCTACTCTTCAACGACTCCCGATGGTGGCGCAAGATGTCTCGGCTCGAGTGGTTGGGCTTTGGACGACGCCTCGATGACGTCCAAGTCTGGACGATGTGAAGGAAATTTTAGACAATGTGAACGGATAGATGACATGGTGGACGAGCTGCTGGGACGCATTTTTGGGCCTTGGTTGTCTATATCTACTTTAGACGATGTTATAGACAAGTTGTGGGAGATGCTCTTACTACTACACCAAACAAGTTCAAAACAAGAAACTGGACCCACTCACGGCACGGCACGCCTGTCTCGTTTGGTCCATCGGTCAAAGCGTTTCCTCTTCTTGGCATAATAATAGAGTACAATAATTTTTTTAGAATGCTCTTGGCATGTCGCTAACATGTTATGAGTTAACCGACCTCAATAGACGGCAAAAACGTCAGCCCGCCGCACTTTGAGAGAGACGAGGAGCGAGAAGCGATACAGGCTGGTGGATTACTAGAGCTAGGTGTCGCACAGAGGCCAAGAAATATGGTGATAGCGTGGGTTGGCCATGTATAACTACACTAGGCTGCCGTGTTTTGTACTCTTCTGGTCTACTGTGGAGATGATTGGTTGATTTTATATCGAAGAATATTATAAAATATTATGAGTGCAGACGCTCCACCACGAGGTTCCTTGCTCCTTCTCGGTCGTCGGGAATCTATGTTCTTCCACTCTTTTTTGACATGAGCTTTGGTCATCCTTTTGCCAACACGCGAGACATCTAGCATCAAGGTGCATGTGTCATGCAAGAAAATGGAGATAAGCAGTGTGTAAGTGAGTCGTGCACTACGATGGCACCTAGTACTATGCAATATTTTCCTCCTCGATGGCATGTGAATAGTGCACGTACTCAATGATGGAGCACAGGATGGTAGCCATGGACATGGTCGGTCCTTTTTGGAGAGAGTACTAAATACGTATTAACTTTGATGTGTCCCGTCAACTCGGAGAACGACGAGAAGCGCACATTGAATGACGGAGCACGGGATGGTAGCCATGCACATGGTCAACCCTTTTTGGAGACTAATGCACTACTTTTGATGTGTTTGGTATACTCGCAAACGAGGAGAAGCTTTGCTTACTAGTACTAGTACGATCTCTCCCTCGCTCACGAGTTCGTCGTGGCTCGCAGGACGAGGAGAAGCTTTTGCTTTATGATAGTGCGCTTAATATAGGTGGTGGACGTGTAGTAGTTCATTCGGTGTCAGATTGCCAGAAGTATCTTATATTGTAGTACCATCATCATTGTACAACTTTCGGAAGAGGCTAAGAGCCAATCGCACGGTCACCTACTCACAGTATAACCGGCCGTGTTTGCACGAATTTTCTAACATAGTACAATCTGAGTGGATTGCTCCAGTTGTCATCACACATGAGCCAATCGATTCGCACCCTTCCGTGCTCCTTTTGTCTTGCGTTCCTTCCTCCGTCCAGCACGCTGACAAGTGGGCCCCATGCTCATGTATGCCAATGTGGTAGTCAATTATTTTGCCAGAGTTACCTATCACACCCTTCCGATGTCACGTCAATGTACCCACTAGAAACAAGTTAGACTTGTTCGGTTCAACCGCCTCCCTAGGTGTTTGGAGAGGAATTAGCCAGCGCGAGGAGGTTCTATAGGTGGGCAGGCGGCTAAGAATAGGGGAAAACACGTGAACCAGCTAGACGAGGGAGGGAAGCTTCTACATTCGCACAGGACGTGGCACTATTGGGCGGCAACAGGCAGTCATCTGGGTATGCCATAAAGGATACGAAGAGGCATCCTATATCAGCAAGGACCAACTTCCCTACCGATAGCTCATCTAACAGAACTCCCAAGTTAACTGTGCTGAGGCTGGTGTAGTCATGAGATGGGTGACCGGATGGGAAGTGGACTCGATGTTAACTAGAGGGATGGGTTACTGCAAAGGTTTAGTATAAACCTTTGCAGTGACCCATCTGTCTAGTTAATATCGAGGTCTTTGTTTTGTAATTTTTGACATTTTTTGTTTTTTGAACACATGTTAATCAAAGGTTTTTTTAACATAACACATCCCAAGACATATATGCTTATGTGGCATGGAGTTAATGAGGAGAGAGGTGTTTGTAGTAACATAATATGTTACCGTAACATAACACACCCCAATGCAAAATGAGTCTACAACATAATAAATGAAGGCTTGCATGACACTACATTTATGTTACTACCCACTATGATGATAGTAACATAAACTAGTAACATGCATATGTTACTAGTCTAACTTACTGCCCACTATGACTAAGCATGGTTACTAATATAGCCAACTAATGGGTACAAGGAACCGCCATGTCATCTATAGCCATCATCTATATGCACTCGTACAATAGTGTGGGCTATAAGGTTGGCTATTACATTAGTACTTTTTCCATATTCTCTCTATCTCTTTCTTCACATTTATTGCATTTACCTAGGAATGCGTATATAGCTAGGCTCTTGCATGAGATCCCACTCCCCTTACTTTTTCACATCTCTCTCCTCCACATAGGCAAAAATGCCATGTAAGCGAGCTATAAGCCCACTATTGTACTTGCTCTTAGTAGGTGACCTTGCGCTTGGCTCTTCGCCTCTTCTGGAAGTCGAACAATAATGATGGTACTATAGTAGTACGTCTGGCAATCTGACACCAAATGAACTGCTGCACGTCCACCGCTTGTAAGCAAAAGTTTCTCCTCGTGCTGTGAGCCACCGCGCATGCGTTGGCGAGGGAGAAGGCATAGTAAGCAAGCTTCCCGTTGTTCTGCGAGTTGTCGCGTGTTGGCAAAAGGATGAACAAAGCTCACGTCAAAAAAGAGTGGAAGAACATAGATTCCCGACGACTGAGAAGGATCAAGGAACCTCGTGGTGGGGCGTCTGCAGTCATAATATTTTATATTGTTTAGCGATATAAAATCAACCAATCATCTCCATAGTAGACCGGAAGAGTACGAAACACGACAACCTAGTGTAGTTACATCATACATGGCTAACCCACACTATCACCGTATTTCTTGGCCTCCGTGCGACACCTAGCTCTAGTAATCCACCAGCCCGTATTGCTTCTTGCTCCTCGTCTCTCTCAGAGTGCGGTGGGCTGGCGTTTTTGCCGTCTATTGAGGTCGATTAACTCATCACGTGTTAGCGACTCTTGGGTGGGATAGTTTTTTTGGTGGGTTTGGGGAAACTTGCTCCAATTTAACCCTCATGTTTGGATACTTTAGGGCTATTTGAGCCCTAACTAGTTCAAACTAACTCTAACCCATGGATCCAAACAGGGCCAAAGTTAGTCTCAGAAAACACATTAAGCCCTATATACATGGACAGACGGAGTACATGATACTAGCAAAGGATCACGAGTAGTAGTAGTTCATTAGTTGGTTTCGATTGATTCAGTTGCTGTGCTGCTATTGTCCAATATTCGCGTGTGGTTGTTTCTAGAATAAAAAAAGGAGGTACTCCTACTTATGTTACTCCCACTATGGCTAGCCTAAGGTTAGTAGGTGACCTTGCGCTTGGCTCTTCGCCTCTTCCGGAAGTCGAACAATAATGATGATACTACAGTAGTACTTCTGGCAATCTGACATCAAATGAACTGCTACACGTTCACCGCTTGTAAGCAAAAGTTTCTACTCATGCTACGAGCCACCACGCACGCGTTGGCGAGAGAAGGCGTAGTAAGCAAGCTTCTCATCGTTCTACGAGTTGATGGGACACATCAAAGTTATTTAGTAGGTACTCTCTCCAAAAAAGGCTGACCATGTCATGGATACCATCCCGTGCTCCATTGTTGAGTACGTGCACTATTCATGTGCCATCGAGGAGAAAAAAATATTGCGTAGTAGGTGCCATCAAAGTGCACGACTCACTTACGCACTGCTTATCTGATTATCTCCATTTTCTTGCATGACATGTGCACCTTGATGCTAGATGTCTCGCGTGTTGGTAAAAGGATGAACAAAGCTCACATCAAAAAGAGAGTGGAAGAATATATATTCCTGACGACTGAGAAGGAGCAAGGAACCTCACGGTGGAGCGTGTGCAAGGAACCTTGCACGTTTTCCCTATTTTTTGCCACCTGCCCACCTATAGAACCGCCTCGCGCTGGCAAAATCCTCTCCAAACACCTAGGGAGGCGGTTGAACCAAACAAGTCTATCTTCATAGGAACTTAAAACGCAGGACTAGGAAAATGAGATAAATACACCGACGGTAATTGAAGTTGAGGCCGAAGCACACTACGGTCATCGGACTTCAGAATACGCTCAATACGGTCACTGAATATGAGTTGTGATGATTGTACAGTCATTGGTTCATCGTATAGCTCGGTATCCTATCTGTATGGCACTTGTTGACTAGTCAAACAGTCTATGTGGCGCCTAGTATAGCATGTCCTCTCTCTCTGCCTTGTGGTTCCACATGTCAGTTAGCGGAATAAACAAATAAAAGAACATGAACTATTTGCTAACCACTAGAGACAACACATCAAGATGCTAAGTTGAAGATGTTTTATATTTTATATTGATAACCACACAAGCAGCCACGCATGTACAGGACGCATGCGGCCACACATGAACACACGCCAATGCACTAACTCATGCACATACGTGCACAACATAGAGCACACAATGCACATACACAACACATGCATGCGCACGCACTCGGCCGCTGAATGCACGTGAATAACACATGCATGCACACACACTCGGCTGCATGGAGGCGTGCGCCATCTACGGCGACGTCCGATTCATTGTGCTATGGCGAATCTCTCACACAACGGCGCCTACGCATCTCTTGCAGCACCACTTTGTCGTCGTTTCTCAACGACTAGCCGGAGATGAAGGAGACTGCAACCTCAGCCTTAGAGCTAGCACCAATGGAAAAGCATGCACGCTGCATGCACATGAGCACGTACGGAGTGCCCATGACATAGTGTGTCCCCAGTCGCCTCTACTCCTTCTGTGCACGTTGTCTGTGAAGGCGGCTGCATGCCTGATGATGATGTGGGTGAGATCTTCTAGGACTCACATGATGACGGTACGGACTAGACGGCCGATGGCAGGAGGTACAAGATGCAGAGCAGGAGCTAGGGCCGTGGACCCATGGTGGCAAGGCGATGTGGTTCTCTGGGGGGCTGATCTGGCAAGGTGATTGTTAGAAGGTAGAGAGGGATTTGGTGGAATAGTTGATTGTACTGCTTGAGCATCGTGGCCATATATATAGGAGTACATGGTCATCTTGGAGTACACGGCAAGTCAAAATATTTCCTAGTCTATCCTATATTTCTAATCTAACAATGATACTCAACAGTGATCAAGAGTGGTTCACGCACGAGTAGGACTCCATGCAGGAGCGCATTGACGCCAAGCATGTCATGCAGGAGCACGTGGGCCGCAGCAGATAGCGAGCACAATAAAAACATGAGCATGTCAAGGGCGATGAAGGGGTTGGCCGGTGCTCCAATGTTCATATGTCCTTGTGTGTGCGTGTGCATTCCACCAGTGCTCTAAGGTCGAAGCCGTCGCCGCCTTGCCTTCGTCTCCATTTGGTCGTCGAGCAACGACGACAAAAAGGTGCTGCAAGAGATGTGATGCGTCCATTTTGCATCATGCTTTTATATCAATATTTATTGCATTATGGGATGTTATTACACATTATGTCACAATACTTATGCCTATTCTCTCTTATTTTACAAGGTTTACATAAAGAGGGAGAATGCCGGCAGCTGGGATTCTGGGCTGGAAAAGGAGCAAATATTAGAGACCTATTCTGCACAGCTCCAAAAGTCCTGAAACTTCACGGAAGATGTTTTCCAAATATATAAAAAATACTGAGAGCAACAACTTCACCAGGGGGGCCACACCCTGCCCACGAGGGTGGGGGCGCGCCCTACCCCCCTGGGCGCGCCCCCTACCTCGTGGTCCCCCTGGTGGCCCTCCAGTGGCCATCTTCTGCTATATGGAGTCTTTCGATGGGAAAAAAATCATAAGCCATCTTCTCGGACGAAACTCTGCCGCCACGAGGCGGAACCTTGGCGGAACCAATCTAGAGCTCTGGCGGAGCTGTTCTGCCGGGGAAACTTCCCTCTCGGAGGGGGAAATCATCGCCATCGTCATCACCAACGCTCCTCTCATCGGGAGAGGGCAGTCTCCATCAACATCTTCATCAGCACCATCTCATCTCAAAACCCTAGTTCATCTCTTGTACCCAATTCTTGTCTCCAAGTCCAGGATTGGTGCTAGTAGGTTGCTAGTAGTGTTAATTACTCCTTGTAGTTGATGCTAGTTGGTTTAATTGGTGGAAGATCATATGTTCAGATCCTATATGCATATTAATACCCCTCTGATTATGAACATGTTTATGTTTTGTGAGTAGTTACTTTTGTTCCCGAGGACATGGGAGAAGTCTTGCTATTAGTAGTCATGTGAATTTGGTATTCGTTCGATATTTTGATGAGATGTATGTTGTCTCTCCTCTAGTGGTGTTATGTGAACGTCGACTACATAACACTTCACCATTATTTTGGCCTAGAGGAAGGCATTGGGATGTAATAAGTAGATGATGGGTTGCTAGAGTGAGAGAAGCTTAAACCCTAGTTTATGTGTTGCTTCGTAAGGGGCTGATTTGGATCCATATGTTTCATGCTATGGTTAGGTTTACCTTAATACTTTTGTTGTAGTTGCGGATGCTTGCAATAGAGGTTAATCATAAGTGGGATGCTTCTCCAAGTAAGGGCAGCACCCAAGCACCGGTCCACACACATACCAAATTATCAAAGTACCGAACGCGAATCATATGAACGTGATGAAAACTAGCTTGACGATATTCCCATGTGTCCTCGGGAGCGCTTTACATCATATAAGAGTTTGTCCAGGCTTGTCCTTTGCTACAAAAGGATTGGGCCACTTTGCTGCACTTTATTTACCTTTGTTACTTGTTGCCCGTTACAAATTATCCCATCACAAAACTATCTGTTACCACTTATTTCAGTACTTGCAGAGAATACCTTGCTGGAAACCGCTTATCATTTCCTTCTACTCCTTGTTGGGTTCGACACTCTTACTTATCGAAAGGACTACGATAGATCCCCTATACTTGTGGGTCATCAAGACTCTTTTCTGGCGCCGTTGTCGGGGAGTGAAGCGCCTTTGGTGGGTGGAATTTGGTAAGGAAAAATTTATATAGTGTGCTGAAATTTACTGTCACTTGTCACCATGGAAAGTAATCCTCTGAGGGGCTTGTTCGGGGTATCTTCACCCCGACCAGTAGAGCAAAGAGTTGCTCCTCAACCCACTGAACCTATTGAAAATGAAAATGAAAATGAAAATGAAAATGCTTGCTTTGAAGTTCCTGCGGGTATGATAGAAAAACTGCTAGCTAATCCTTTTTTAGGAGATGGAACAAAACATCCTGATGAACATCTAATATATGTGGATGAAGTTTGTGGATTATTTAAGCTTGCGGGTGTACCCGGAGATGTTGTTAAGAAGAAGGTCTTCCCTTTATCTTTGAGGGGAGATGCATCGACATGGTATAGGCTATGTGATGATATGGGGTCTTGGAATTACAAACGATTGAAATTGGAATTTCATGAGAAGTTTTATCCTATGCATCTTGTTCATCATGATCACAATTATATATATATATATATATAATTTTTGGCCTCGCGAAGGAGAAAGCATTGCTCAAGCTTGGGGGAGGCTTAAATCAATATTATATTCATGCCCCAATCATGATCTCTCAAGAGAAATGATTATTCAAAAATTTTATGCTCGGCTTTCTGGTAACAATCGCACCATGCTTGATACTTCTTGTGCTGGCTCTTTTATGATGAAGACTATTGAATTCGAATGGGATTTATTGGAAAGAATTAAATGCAACTCTGAAGATTGGGACCTCGACAATGGTAAGGAGTCAGGTATGACACCTAGTTTTGACTGTGTTAAATCTTTTATGGATACCGATATTTTTCGTAAATTTAGCACTAAATATGGACTTGACTCTGAGATAGTAGCTTTTTCCTGTGAATCTTTTGCTGCCTATGTTGATCTCCCCAAGGAGAAGTGGTTTAAATATCATCCTCCCATAGAAGTAAAAGTAGCTGCACTTATTAAAGTTGAAGAAAAGACTATCACTTATAATGATCCTATTGTTCCTACTTCTTATGTCGAGAAACCACCTTTCCCAGTAGGATAAAGGATCATGCTAAAGCTTCAACTGTGGTTCGTAAAAGCAATATTAAAACATATAAACCTCCTGAGCATGTTAAAGTTGAACCTAATATTGCTATCGTTAAAGATCTCTTGTCTGATAATATTGATGGGCATGTTATTTATTTCTGTGATGAAACTGCTAGAATTGCTAAACCCCGTGATAAAGATAAACCTAGACCTGTGGTAGGCATGCATTACTTTTGGGATGACCCACATATTTATAAATAAGGAGTAGATGGTGTTATTAGACGCTGTGTACCTGAGCATGAACAGGAACAGATCCTACGCAAGTGTCACTCTGAAGCTTATGGAGGACACCATGCTGGAGATAGAACTGCACATAAGGTACTGCAATCTGGTTTTTATTGGCCTACTCTCTTCAAGGATGCCCGTAAGTTTGTCTTATCTTGTGATGAATGTCAAAGAATTGGTAATATTAGTAGACGTCAAGAAATGCCTATGAATTATTCACTTGTTATTGAACCATTTGATGTTTGGGGCTTTGACTATATGGGACCTTTTCCTTCCTCTAATGGTTATACACATATATTAGTTGCTATTGATTACGTTACTAAGTGGGTAGAAGCTATTCCAACTAGTAGTGCTGATCATACCACTTCTATTAAAATGCTTAAAGAAGTTATTTTTCCAAGATTTGGAGTCCCTAGATATTTAATGGCTGATGGCGGTTCACATTTTATTCATGGTGCTTTTCGTAAAATGCTTGCTAAATATGATGTTAATCATAGAATTGCATCTCCTTATCACCCTTAGTCTAGTGGTCAAGTAGAATTGAGTAATAGAGAACTCAAATTAATTTTGCAAAAGACTGTTAATAGGTCTAGAAAGAATTGGTCCAAGAAACTTGATGATGCATTATGGGCCTATAGAACTGCATATAAAAATCCTATGAGTATGTCTCCGTATAAAATGGTCTATGGAAAAGCATGTCAGTTACCTCTCGAACTAGAACACAAGGCTTATTGGACTATTAAAGAACTTAATTATGATTTTAAACTTGCCGGTGAGAAGAGGTTATTTGATATTAGCTCACTTGATGAATGGAGAACCCAAGCCTATGAAAATGCCAAGTTGTTTAAATAAGAAGTTAAAAGATGCACTACAAAAAAATACACTTCCGTGATGATACATGCTTGTCACAGTAGGTCGCGTTTTTTTGTCATGCATGTACATCCATGACAAATTTATGACAGAATCAAGATAGTCATACCTGTGCTGTCGTAGAAGTGTTCCATGACATTACCAAAATTATCATCACGGAAGTGTCCACTTCCATGACGATAAATCGGGTGTCACAGAAGTGCTTTCGTCAAGGGTGACCGACACGTGGCATCCACCGTAACGGAATGCCGTTAAGCTATCGGGTCGGGTTTTGGATCCGATAACCCGTTAATAGCCCCGACCAATGGGGATTTTCCACGTGTAAAATCATCATTGGCTGGAGGAGACACATGTCAGGTCCGCGTTGGCACAAGTGTCACTCATCCAATGGGAGAGACGCGCCTATGATATGTTGAGACGTGGACCGGCCCATCAAGTTTAAATGGGTCGGCCCAACTGAAGGCCCACAAGATTTTGCAGACCATAATGGGTCGGCGCAGCTAAAGGCCCATGAGATTTTGCGAACCATAATGGGCTGGCCCAGCTAAAGGCCCACAAGATTTTGCGGGCCATAATGGGCCGGCCCAGGTAAAGGCCCACAAGATTTTTGTGTGCCATAATGGGCCGGCCCAGGTAAAGGCCCACAAGATTCTTGCGGATCATAATGGGCCGGCCCAGCTAAAGGCCCACGAGATTTTGCCGACATTAATGGGCCGGCCCAGCTATAGGCCCACGAGATTTTGAGGACCCTAGTAGGCCGACCCATTAACTGGCTGCCATGTTTTGGGCCAAATGCCGGCCCATATTTGATCCAGTCCATTAATGGCCTGCCACGCTCCGGGCCTAATAGTGGCCCATATGAGATCCGGCCCGTTAAAATCCTACCATGTTCTAGGCCAAATTATGGCCCAGATCAGGTCCGAACTTTTAAGAGGCTTTGGGCTCAATTATGGCCCATATCAGATTCGGCCCGTCAACTGGACACTATGCTTTTGGGCCCACTTGCTAAAGGGCCACTTAGTAATTCGGCCTGATACTAGTTTTGGCCTGTTAAGGGCTCGTTTAACATTTCGGCCCTATATTAATTTCGGCCTGTTAAAAGCCCGTCATATAGTTGGGCCTAACTACGGCCCGGTTTGCATCTGGCCTGCTTGCAGCCGATATCTGATTGGGCCAAACAAGGACCGAGACAATTTTGGCCTATTAAAAGCCCGTAATTTGATTCACACAATCATGGGCCGGGGTTCATTTCGGGCTGCTGCCGGCCCGTGAGCTGTTCGGCACGTTTCAGGCCCAACCTACATCGTGATTGCATGATGACCCGATTATGTACCGTAATTTTAGGGTTTGGCTGGTTTACTACGAAGACATGATATATATATATATACAGTAAAATAACTGCAGCATCGTGAATAAGAAAAAACCTAGACTATACAATAAAGAAATTACGACATATTACATCCACTGGGCATCAAAGTTCGCCACTATGATAATAAAGCACAAGCAGACAGCAGATTACATACACTGGGCATCAAAGATCGCCACCAGTGCAAATAAACATGCTGACAAAATAATATACAAAACCGACAGCACTTCAATAGAGTTCAAGAAAGGTTAGCCCTGCTGGGGAGCTGCAACGCAAGCAGCTGAGCAAGATGATGAGACTGCACTTGTTCAACACTTATATCTTCCTCACTCTGAAAGATAAACAAGCAGACAGATGATAGGTTTTGCACATAAAAGTATCAGTGCTGACAATTCATCACATTTCTTACTGACGAATAAAGTGACACAGTTTAAAATTGCATTAACACTATATGGTATTGTTCAGGTAAAGACATGGCAGGAAATGACATTGTGAAGGAGTTGGCAGCTTCATGACACCACTGCATTACAGATCAAGAACTCATAAGTATCAATGGTTAGTGTGCTGTCAATTTATACCATTTCAGATTGGCAAATAATGAGACGGTTTAAATAATAGTAGAATGATATGACACTGTTCATAGTTAAGACATTGCAGAATATGACATTGTGCTGTAGTGGGTAGGTTCACCACACCACTGGTTAAAGATGAAGAACAGAAGCATACATGCAGTGCAAACGAAGATCACTTGCTCTGTATAGTTTAATTTACATGGTAAGAAGAAGGAACTTGGTTGTACAACTGAAAACTTAAATTGAGAAAGGACAAACTTTTGTTTATGAACTACATAATAAACTTTAAACAAGCAATTTGATGCAAACACCAAAAATAAACAGTTGTTGCAGTCATGCCTAACCAAATATATACAACAAAGTTTGAAGGCTTGAGATGGACAAACTTACATTATTGGTGAAGACAGGCTCTATAAAGGCCTTGTCCATGCTGATGGGGGGCAATTCAAGAAGTTTACCACATAATCTTCTTCAAAAGCATTGCCTTTATTCTACATTTTGTTAAGAGTAAATATAGATGTGATAATATACGAAAAAATGGAGAATATTTAAGATAAGATGAAGAGTGATGCTACATAACCAAGTAGTTATAAATGTAAGTGTAGCGATACAGGCAAAAGGTATAGCCAAGAGCAATGCACAGCTAAACTTCTTCAGTACCAACCTTATGGTAAGAGTAAATATAGATCTAATGTGTAGAAAATGGAGGGCAAAGGAAAATAAGCTGCAGAGTGATGGTACATGAACAACTACCTATCATTATAAGTACACTGATAAAGGACATCATGTACTTACAAGAACAACGCAGAGCTAAAAAACATTAGCATTGGATATATTCTACACTAATGTAACCATTCATACAGATTAGATAATTTGGAGCGAACAATTGATAAGCAAGCTATCATGCATACTGCTGTCACATAATGAACCAGGTATGTATGCAAGTACAGTGATACAGGACAACAGGTACTAACAAGAGCAAAGCAGCGGGCAGCATATTTGTGATATCCTATCGTTCTTGTCAAACCAGAATTCTTCTTCGAGAAGATTTCCTGCAAAAAAGATCCGTAAGGTACATGCGGAAAAGTAGAAGTTCAAATTGTCATGTGATTTCATAGACAGTACCTCATCCTGGGAATGAGACCAGTGCATAACAAGGTTTTTCCATTCAATGTCTTCTAAATTTAGCACAGGAGACTTCACCGGAAATTCGTTTATAGACTTGCCATCAAAGTGTGATTTCCTCAGGTAACACTGATACTGCTGCAATGCTTCCTTGAAAAGCACAAGCAAGCTTTGCTCGTCATGACTATCCAGATTGACCCTCGCCTAGTTACAACAATGTAATGTAAATCATTGATGTGTTCAATCAGCAGAAAATAGGAAAATAATAACCATGAATAATAGCACTTACACATAAGTTGGACAGGAAGATGTGAAAATGGTGTTTGTCTTCACAATAATCTTCCCATGATGGGAATATATGCATGTAGTCCCTAACAACATTGAAAGCATTGTCTTTTAAACTGGGAATGAATGGAATGGGGTTCCAATCTGCAGGAATTGGTCGTCTCTGCAGTTGGGATAGGTCTTCGGCCCGTGGACTTGCTGTACTTTTTGGTGGAGTGAGATTTTTCTATGGTACAGCTGGTGCTATGGCAAATGAAATCGGTATACCTTTTGCTGGAGTGCAGGTCCTATGTGGTGGGGCTAGTGGTGTGGCCAGTGAAGTATGGGTACAGTCTGCTGGAGTCGGTCCTACGTTTTGTGTCACTGGTTGTACAACCAATATAAGTGGGGTGTTGTCTGATTTCTCCGGCACCACCATGTTTTTCAAGGACTTTGCTGGTGCTCCTTCAAGTTCGGCAATCACCCTCTTCCTTTTGATGTCTGATGCACAAGAACAGCATTTGAGTGGAAAAACATGGTATGATGACAGATGGAATACGTATTGATAATGGATGGGCATGGCATCTCGACATATATGATGAGTAAACTAAGCAGATGGCAGTGCAACAAAGTAGAAGAAATTCAAGACAACATATGCAAGATACTCGCAATCAATAAAACATTGCCAAATTAGAACAGGCACCTTGATGGGTGAACAGGCCAGGCCATCTGCCTTTGACTCCTCGAGGTTAGAATAGTCATTAGGATCATATTCTGAACAAGAATCAACAGGTGGGGAGCGTATGAGTTTCATTGCATCCAGAATGGCACTCATTGCCTTGGTGCCAATTTTGTAAGTCATTGCAGTGTTTAGCTTCAAGAGTGGACTGCTGCTAGTGCGACACAAAGCAGCTACACATATCATAGTGTAGATATAACGGGAAAACCTTAAGCATCAGAGTAAAATCAGCAAAGTGGAACTTGTTGGAATATATGTGCTAGTATTGCCGGTACGGCTAGAAAGGCTTCGGATACCAGCTCTCTTCAAGTGAAGGTGCGGTACTGTTAATATCAGTGTAACTCAAAGGCGACACAGCTCCCCGCATTTCCTTGCTATTCTTATAGGATTCAAGTGGGCAGGCCACTACAAATCCTATTCCTATGTTTACAAGATCCTACGAATCAAAGAGGCTCAAAGTGTCCATCACAACCGACCGTATAGACCTCTACACTGCAAATGTCCCTGCTCATCTTCAGTACAAGGAACATACTGTACTACTATCATACTCCCTCCGTTCCGAAATATAAGTCTTGGTAGAGATTTCCACTATGGATCACATACAGATGTATCCAGATACATTTTAGAGTGTAGATTCACTCATTTTGCTCCATATGTAGTCCATGGTGGAATCCATACAAAGACTTGTATTTAGGAACGGAGAGAGTACATATTAAAGAAGAACGGAAGAGGAACATGGTAAAGAAGAGCAAGCAGATTTTGGATAATAAAATGTTGGTTGCGCAGTGCCCACACATGATGAACCAGAGCGCATTAAGAATGCAACTCCCAGCTGTCTCTCGACCATTCCAGGCAGTTGGATGAAGATCCTACGTCTCCTAACCCTTCTTCTTCTTCCTCGTCTCTGATTCTTCCCATACAGAACACCGCACGGGCCGCCGGCCGGACCACCGGCCCCCACCGCTTGTGTTCCTCCGGCACCCACACCCCCGCCCCAACCCCCACCCGCGTCGAGTTTTCTTCGTTCGGCGAGGCCCCACAACCACCCGAGCCCCTTCGATCGCACCGGCGAACTCCGGCGAGCTCTGAAAAATCAACTGACCCAATTTTGAAATTTAGTCTACTGTGATTTAACTAGTGTGGAATATAAAAGGGGAAAACCATAAGCATTGGGAGTATAGTGTTGAGCGTGCCATGGCGGATCTGAAGGTGCAAACTGGACAAAGGCAACTTCGCAACCAAGACAAGAAATCAGAGTAAAGCAGTGGCGATCTATTTTCTTGCTGCGATAAATAAGTTGAGCAAATACGAAAGAGTACCGCCTCTGGTGCGGCGCCGTGTACGCATCTGCTGAGAATTTAACGGTGTTGCAGTAGCGATGACTGTCGGCAGTGTGGAAGCAGATCTAGGAGGGTAGACGGTGGTGGCGGGGCGCGGTGGACGAGACGGTCGTAGGAGCAGCGCCGGCAAGGTGGACGACGGCGGGGATGAAGCGAGAGGACGGGATGCAAGGATCCCGATCCGAAGCCGTGGATGAGAGAGGTCGATCTCTTTTAATGGACGGCGGTGTCGGGGTATCAGCTCCGGCATGGTGGAGGAGGACGGCGGTGGATGGGGTGGCGGACGGCGGCGGACGGAGGAGGGTGGGGTGGAGAGGGTGTTTTGGCGCCCACGGAGTACGAATGGGGAAAGGGAGGTATAGAGGAAGGGGGAACCATGTATTCAGGGCGCGCTTGTCTCAAATGCGAGGAAAATTACAAACTTAGCCCCCATTTCAAATTTCTACTACATCACAGCAACATTAGTCGGTTGGGGATAGGACGGTAATCTTGCATACACCGAATATTTGCCGACGAGAGTTTGTTTTTGGCGCCCACCGTGTATGAATACGAATCGGGGAGGGAGTCAATTTCGGCCGAGGACACACTATGTTTTGGCGCCCACCGTGTATGAATCAGGGTGAGAGGCGGTTAAGTCATGTTTGGGTGAAATTACAAACCTACCCCTATCGAAACCTATAGAAATCCAGCAGATAGGCTTTGCGTGGTAGGGATAGGCAGTAGTGATTTCCATCTCGCGGATTTTGGTTTCGGGCGGTTATTGCGACTTTCCCCGCTTCGTTCAAATTTTGCAGAGTGCACGTTACCATGCCAACTCAATTCGAATCCCGTTTGTATTCTATTTTTTCGGGTGGGATCCATTTTCAATTGGAATTACATTCTATATACATCATTTTTATATATACTTTCAAAAGCACAACAAAGGATTCTGCTCCTTTATATGTATAATATGATTTACAAATACAACGATCTCAAAATCTTAAGGTTGAATTCGAAAAAATTTAACCAAATTATGTTCTACTAAAATGTATGGACCAGTAATATCTACATATTAAACAACATAGATGTGCGTGAATTCATATGAGTATGCATGTTTGATAGATCAATTTTGGTTCGAGTATGGATTACATGTATCATCATCTCAAATTCAAATATTTGAATCCCTTTTTTGTTCACTCCTTTCACGCCCATCTCTCTCGCATGCATGCTCCTTCAGGTAGCTATCACTCTCTTTTCTCCAGCTCACCTGCACGCTCACTTCATGTTTCTCCTATCCTCGCAAACATGGTCTCTCGACGTCTCCCTTGAGAAGTGTCACACTCTCCATATCATTATACATTACACAGTTTTCATTATCTCTCACGTCTCTACTATTCTCTGGTATCACTCGGTACCTAAGCTTTCTTTTTCACCGCCACACACACAGTCTTCACTCGTCTTTCACTTTGTCTTTCTCTCTATGGGATTCTCTCACACGCCCTATATGTCTCTACATATGACTCATACCACTAAAATTACTCTCTCTCTCTCCTGTAGACACAACATTTGTTGCGGTCTCCTTTTCGTCTCCATCCCAGACTAACATTATTCATTTGTTTACCGATCAGACAACCCCGACTACCGTCTCCTCTCTCTCTCACACACACAGACACACACACACAACTCCTGCTTCCACTCCCCTTCCCGACTACCGTCTCTCTCTCTCTCTCACAAAACTCTCGCTTTCGCACCCCGACTCGTATTTCTCTCACAAACATTTATCGACTAGCTAGCCTCTAGATAGGTTTATACACCCGCACACTCGTGCTTCCACCATCGCATACATGTCTCTCTCCCGCTCCTTGTATCTATGTAGATTTTTCTTCCCTTCTTGAGACACGCCCTCTCAATTGTGCACACACACACTATCGCCTCATTTTAAGCTGATACATATCGCACACACACTCCTTGTGTCTTTGTCACACATGCACTCCGTCCTCCTCCACTCTCCCTCTCTCTCACACACATGGGCTTTTTGCAACAACTAGCAAGATGCCCATGTGTTGCACAGAACATCAAGATGCATTTGTATGAGTAGTTTATCTTGTGGGGGAAAAGGATGAATGAGGGAAGGTCTTATTTGCAAATGTGGAGAGGGGTGTGGGTATCTTTTTGAAAAATTGCCATAGTTTCCTTCCTATCCATCAGATATAGATCGGACGACCTATATTGCAGGATGGCAGGCACACGATCATCGCCGACAATGCTTTTTATAAGAGTAGGGATAAAAAATAGAGTTGGTGATAATGGTGGGCCTGCCATCCTGCAATGTAGGTCGTCCGATTTATATCTGACGGATAGGAAGGAAAATATGGCAATTTACCCGCACTTTTCACCACATTTGCAGATAAGGCCTTCCCTCGTTCATCCTTTTCTCCCACAAGATCTTGATGTTCCGTGCAACGCACGGGCATCTTGCTAGTAAGAGTAGAAATTAGACATATACCACTTTTCGAATCTTGAAACCAACAACATTCCTCCCTTATCTCATCAAAACCGCCAAAGGAATATATTTTGAGTGAAACATAACATATTTTTAGTGATATACGTATTTCAAAACTAGACTTTTTCTATCAAATCGGTGAATATGAATTAATCTACTTTGATCGTGTGGCAACGCATTGGCACATTACTAGTAATTTCATAATTTTTTGGACACCAGACAAACGGTGGAGTACATATACGAAGAGAATAGGCGCACGCACGTAGTCGGCCTCTCGCTGTCTCGCACACATGAGTGTTACGTAAAGGCGACGTTAACAAATAAACCCTAAAATCCTAGGTGCATGATTGCCGCATTCGCGGGTACCGGGTACGTGGTGGAGCACCTTTGTAGGAATAGTCAGTTCGCGTGCTAATTTGATCCATACGAGTTGATGGTCAGGACCACAGGTGAACGACTTGGAGCGCGGTCGCTCGCCAGTTGCCACAGACCGAGTAGCCACGTTTAAAATATCGTTTTTAGCGGGGTTAAGAGTTCTGATTTTTAATGGCGTGTTATAAGTAGTAAGTAGTTTTTAGAACAATTGGTATGGAGCAAAAATGGAATTCATAGTACTATGTACCTCCTTGGCGTATGGTTGTATGGTTTTTTTTGTGATGGAGGTTGTATGGGTTTATGTTGCGAGATGTTGAACCTGGTAGTTCTAGGGAAAATACTATGGTTTAGATTTAGATGCTGGTTTTCAGTAATGAAAATCGGAAGGGGAAACCCTTCATTGAGTAAAAAAACTACTACCTCCATTCTGGTTTACTAGTCCCCATCATACTTTGGGTCAAAGTTTTTCCATGATTTTTACTTGTAAAATGTGAATGGAAAACGAGATGCATGCATGAACACTAGTTACTCTAACCCCCCCTCTAACCCCCCACTCTTCTTTAATTCTTTGCCACACCAGCAAGTTTGCTATTCCCGTGTGCATGATACCAGCTAAGATACCACCATTATGGTCAGCCTTAATCATCGCATGCAATAATTTAGTGCACCTTGAAATATGAACATGTGTGGGGCGTGTATGTTTTTAATGACTTGAGACTATACCTAGCCCGACATGCAAGATGACTTATTATGCACCATTCCCCATACCCGCAGGAAGCCCGTTCGTCTCCAAATCTTTTCTTCTCCATGTGTGGAAACAATATGCCTGTCAAACTCTCCTTCTCCCTCCAGCGGTCCCACCACTCCACCCCGTGTGAAAAAATCTGCATGCATGACTCTCCTCCCCCCCACGCTCGTCCAATCCGTTGTGACCAGCAATATTTCCACCCCTTCGCTCCCCCGTAATTTACTCCAACAAATATGCCCACGTAGCTGTTACTTAACTGCAGGTGCATTGGGTCACTGACATATGGGCCCAATAGGGGTCTGGCCCACATGTCAGTGACGCAACTGGACCTGCAGTTAAGTCAGTGCAGCTCAGTCCATATCTTACGTAGGTGTGCCATTGCTCGCTATAAATACTGCGCCTCCCACGACATCGCTATCTCCTCCCCCTCACGTTCAGGTTCATCGCTATGTCCTCCCCCTCCCTCTCACATCGACCACCATGGCATCGCCCCTCCCAAGCCCTAGGAGCCCCTCGCTGCACCGCACGGACGGTCACGCGTCGCCATTCGGTTCCTCGCCGCCACTAGTCGAGAAGGACGCATCGGAGTTCCGCTCCTCGCCGCTACGCGACGCGTCGCCGTTCCATTCCTCGCCGCCACTAGTCGAGGAGGACGCGTCGGTGTTCCGCTCCTCGCTGCGCCGCGACGTGTCGCCGTTCAGTTCCTCGCCGCCACTAGTCGAGGAGGACAAGTCGGCGTTCCACTCCTCACCGCGACGCGTCGAGGTGGACGCGTGGGCGTTCCCAATCTCGCCAACACGCGCGCCGGAGGACGTGTCGGCTCCCCGCTACGCGGAGAACGCCGCGCCGCCCACCGAGCCCCCCCAGCCTTGAGGAGCTTTGGAAAGAAATGGATGTCGCCTTGTGGGAGGCTTCGCCTCCAGCAGAGCGCGCCAAAATAGAGGCGGAGAAGAAGGTCGAGGAAGAGAAGCGCATCGCGGAACAAGCTGCCTGGGAGGCCTATGTCGCGTCCGAGAGAGTCAGGCGATTGGCTCTTTGGCAGAAGGCTCGTGCAAGGGCCGTGAGGGTGGCGGAGGACGCCCATGCCGACGCCCTGAGCGCGGTCGGGCCCAAGCGCCTCATCTATGCTTGGCGGTACATGGACCGGGCGCACGCTTCCAGTGAGGAGGAGTACCTGTTGGCGCCGGATCACCACACCGGTGAGATCACGCTCCCCGCCGGCAAGCCGCCAGTCAGCACCTCGCGAGTTGCGAGGCTGAGGAAGAGGCGTTGTGTTGGCATGTTGGGAAACGGCCGCGCACCAGGGCACTCGTGGCGCGCTGCAAGCGCTCCTGCGAGCGCCGTGGCTTTTAGGAGGAGTATAATTTTTGTTTCGTAAGGCGATCTCATTAGTTTTGGGACGCAAATTATAAATCCCGAACGTTCAGGAATTTTTAGCGTCCTTAATTAAGTATGGAAAAGGGAAAGTTTGGAAACCTTGTGTATTCGTACGCATTTTGCAAGTACGTGCATATAGCACAAACTTTACTATATACTATCGCACTACACGTCTCTCTCGATATATGCTTGCAGACTGTGCTACTCCCTCCGTCCAGGTCAATAAGTCATCTTTGGTTGTGCACCGTGACCAAGGAGGGAAGACTTATACACCTAGACGGAGGGAGTACTACTATTACTTATGTACGTGCAAATGCACGTTTTAACATTACGATGCGGTTTTTGTAAAAGTAGAAAAACAACACTAGTCAAGCTTGTGATTATTTGGTTTTCGTAAGATGACTTACACACCTAGACGGAGGGATTACAATGGTGAGGAATAAACCAGTTAAATCTTTGGTCAAAATTTAGCACAAATTACAATGGTGAGGAATAAACCAGGACGGAGTAGTAGTTTAGAAGCCCAAATAAATGAGTGAGGCGCCTTGTGGGAAAAGCTGGGGAAGCCGCCAAAAGAACTGGCCCTAGGAGTAGTAGCTAGGGATCGAGTGTGCGAGATGAACCGAAGAAAGTAAATGCAGTGAGATGAAATGCAAAAAAGACGGGGGATGTGATGGTTGCTTGTCCATTTATTTTACCAGGCCACTTATTACTGGGAGTGGTTGGGTTTTGTGATATGACGGCTTTACTGCCGTGCCACGAGCAGGGTGAGAGGTGAGACTCCCGTGCAGCGCTGCCCTCTACACTTGTACTACATCGGTTGTGGTTTATTAGTCCCCCATTGAATTTGACTGAAGATTTAACTGACAAAATGTTAGTGCATGTCAACAAAAACTATGTTGTTGGACTCGTATTTGAACATAGTTTTGAATGATATAATTTTAGGTGACATGCATCAGCATTTATCGTACTATATATAATGTTAGTTCAATTTTTGGTCGTACTAATCTACAGTACTCCCTCTGGTCCTTTTTTCTTTGTGTTCTATGCTCAGCCCGCATACCAAGGAGAGGAGAGAGCAGCAAAAATCAGACTATTTTGCCCCTGGTTTGCTATAGAAGGGACGCTGGGTAGTTATTTTGCGCATGCAACGATTGGCTCGACACCCTGTATTCTCGCGCCCATGTTCTCCTTTGTCCACCTCTCTACATGCATGCGGGCTCTCTCCCTCCGCTCAATCTCTGCATGCAGGCGCATGCGTCTCTCTCTCTCTCTGTGCAAAATCTTCTCAGCATCCGCGCCAATCTCTCACCCATTGCATGGCGTTTGAGCATGAAGAACGCCGAGGCAACAAGAACAGCATTGTCGCTTGATACTGGTGGAATTGGAGCCAAAACAATTCGTTTAATTTTGGCAGATGAAATCTTTCCGCCAAAATTTTCAACTCCCTCCTAAACTGAACAGCCCGCCATAGATTAGCAGCTCGACCAGCACCCGTACGACGTGCTCAAGCGCGTGGACGCCATCGTCATCCAGGTGCATGCTGCAGTCTGCGAGCGCCCACCTTGCATGAGTGCGTCGCCGTCCGCGGGCGCGCCGCACACCTGGAACACATCGCCTAGCTACAACACGTTGTCGTTAGTTAGCGCCCCGTCTTCCACAAGTGCGTCGTCGTCCACGAGCGGGAGCACGCTTCGGTACGCGAGCTCGATGTCGTCCACGTCAAGCAAGCTTTCATCCATGGTCTCACTAGGGTTGGCTATCCTACCACAACCACGATGGGTGCATTTCATCCATGGAGATGTACGGGATGTAGCAGAGATGGGGGAATGGGAAGGTGAGATGGGACCAGTGGGGACTGGGGTGGAGAGTAAGAGGTAGGCGGCTGGCTGCCTTGGGAAGGCGCGAAGGACATGCATGGGAGAGAGAGATGGGAGTAACTGCAGGCATGCGTGCGAGCGAACATAAAGGAGGGGTAAAGTTGGAAAGAATAGCCCCAACACGCTAATACGCAGAGCATTGCAGGAAAAATGGATTTTTTTTAAACGCAGACTAAAAAGGACCGGAGGGAGTAGTAAGGTGCCCGTGCGTTGCACCGAAGAGTGAACTGCATTGATCGGGGAGTTGCTTATTTTGACAAAGGATGTGGGGGTCATCTCATGTGTAATGGGTATCGATAGGTTTCTTCGGATATTATTTCATCTCTAGAGCTCACAAACATCTGGGTGAAATAGATAAAAAAGTATCTTTTGCAAGCAAACGCGTTCAACTGTTCAACCTGCATCCAAAACTTGTGAAGAAATAACACTTATTGTGCTTTGCAAGAAATGATCTTTAAGAATTTGTTTTTGAGTATCGATTGTTATATATGTTGGCTACAGATGACATGGCACTTTCTTATAGTCAACAGTTAGCTATACTATTAAGTAATATTAACCATGCCCTTATACACCTAGACGGAGGGTGTCGGTGTCAAAACCGGCGGATCTCGGCCTTGGGTAGGGGGTCCCGAACTGTGCGTCTAGGCCGGATGGTAACAGGAGGCAAGGGACACGAAGTTTTACCCAGGTTCGGGCCCTCTCGATGGAGGTAAAACCCTACGTCCTGCTTGATTAATATTGATGATATGGGTAGTACAAGAGTAGATCTATCACGAGATCAGAGAGGCTAAACCCTAGAAGCTAGCCTATGGTATGATTGTTGATGTGTATGTTCTATCAACTAGCCTGGCCTCGGTTTATATAATGCACCAGAGGCCTAGGATAACAAGAGTCCTAGTCGAATACGCCGGTGGGGAGGAGTCCTTTTCTTGATCACCAAGTCTTGTGGAATCTTCCATGTATGCGGCACTTGTCCGGACTGGCCCATGAGTATACGGCCATGTGGGTCCTCGGCCCAATCTAACAAATCGGGAGACGACGTGGTGAGTACCCCCTAGTCTAGGACACCGTCAGTAGCCCCCTGAACCGGTCTTCAAGTTAGGGACACTCCTCGATTCTTCCGAACTGTTCTTCATGTTCGGTCGTCGGTCTTGAAAACTGGTTCAACAAATCTTCTTTATCTTCGATCTTGAGGATCACCGAAATGCATTCGACGAGTTTACACGTCGGGTATTCGAGGAGCCCCTTTATGTTTACGGCCTTTATCAATGCCTTGTTATTTTTATGCCACACCTCGGTTTTGAAGTTGTTCCCGGGCGGCAGCGTCCTCTTGCATCCGAGCTCCAACGCCGGACTGCATTCGAGGTATCTTTTGCAGCCAAGCACCAACGCCGGACCGCTTCCCAGCTCTAACGCTGGAATGTATCCGAGCTCCAATGCCGGACTATGTATCCGAGCTCCAACGCCGGACTGTATCCGAGCTCCAACGCCGGAATATATACCCGAGCTCCAACACCGGACTATATCCGAGGTGTCGTAAATCACCTTGGTTCAAAGAAGTTTGAAGGAGTTTAGCCGAGCTTAATGCCGGAAATGCCCTCTATGGAGCCAGCCACTAGCGCCCGAGCTTTATGCCGGGCTGCTTCCGAGGTGGTGCACCACCCCTACTGTGGGCCGATTTTTTGTCAATATTTTTATTGGTGCAATTTATTCTCTACCGAGATATATAGTCAGTAGCCCTCAAGGTGTGTATCGGTCTAAAACCCGAGATGCACCTGAAGGATGACGTAAGACCGCTGATCCCAGTAGCCGCTGAGACTCAGGTTAATTTGCAAAATCGGTCTGAGGATCAAGTCCTAGCTCGGCAGAATACTTCGGGACACTAAAAGCGGCGTGCTCAGTCCTCGAGACTCAGGTTGAGTGCGGCCGACCAACCTGAGGATCAAAATCTCGTCGGAAACTATATTGCACATAAATTTTTTTTGCATTGGACATGCAATGCAGTAGCCCCCGAGACACTGGTCGGGTGGCAACACCAGATCAGGGGATCGATGTACCCCTTTAATATTTGTAAATAATAAGCCCAAAGCCCAGTAGCCCCCGAGCCTTAATGCGGGCACAGGTGGCGAATTAAGGATCGATATCCGTAGTAAAATCACAAATTATGTGTAATGACTCTATGTATCCAAGTACTTCACATCATTAATGCTCATATCCGCATTGTACAAAACTTTGTTGACCGACCATCGGCTTCCACCTCCTCAGCTAGTAGCCGAGGAGTGTTTGTCCTACTTTATAAAGCCTTTATGAGGGCAAAGATTTACGACAAACAAGGCAATCTGGCCATACGGTTTTATAAACAAAGGTACGCAGAGAGATATGTTATATTACTGTTTAACATAAGAAATGTCTTCCAGAGAAAATAGTCCCGCTATCGGTTCCTTTCTTTGGGTTGTCATGCTAAGCATGATCATGAAACCTCAGCTCTAATGTAAGAGAAAAATATCGAGGATTTAGTTTGGGAGGACAGTTAATAGCCCCCGGTAGTGTTCGGCGACAGTCGGGGTCAAGCCGCAAACACTTCGGCCAATGTTATGAACGGCCCATCATTTAACATAGTCATCGGATCGCTGACCAGTTTACGCTTATTGTGAAAGTCAGTTTTCGGCTTTTTCCACTGAGGTGCTTAACCATGTGAGCTGGAAGCACAATCGCAGTGGTTCTCCCTTTGCACGCCTAGCCGAACAAAACGGAACGTAGGAAGCAAGTGCAGGAGCCGGGCAACCCAACTATTGACCGAAGACACAATTCGAAACCGATGCATATATAGCAATATCTGAGAATGTTTTTGCCGAATCCCTAAAGGTGTCCGGCGTTGCACTGCGAGACTAATGCTGGAAAAGCACAAATAGTTTAAAAGTGCCAAAAAGCTTGGAAAACCAAGAAACGTTAGTAAAAACATGACGTCCGAACAATACCAAGTGTTCGGTGCCAATCCGAAAATTGGTCTTAGAAAAAAGAAGTGCTTCTGTCGTGCTTTAACATGATACATCCTATCTCAAGACTTCGAGTGGGTCAGCCTACGGCTTCAACCTCCTATCCCGAGGGCGGAGTACTTCTCATCAGGCCAGTTTAGCAAACTAAACTCTAGCGGCTTTGAGAGAGAAATTAGGCTCCCCGGCTAGTGACCGCACACTCGCGTCGAAAAAAGGAGTGATAAATAATAATAATAAAACTTTGCAACGACTAAGAAGAAGAACACTTATTATAAAATGGCTCAAATAAACTTAAAAGCCCCCAAGTTACTTGGGTAGAAGAATGATTGCATGTACCGAAGTACTTATATCATATCTATGTTCAACTGAACTTTAAACGCGTCTTAACCGACCGTCGGCTTCTCCCTTCGGTCAAGGACCGAAAAGTGTTATGTACTCCATCGGTCGAGAATATCGACGGTGTTTCCAATAACCAGGCAATCAGGTCATAAGGCTGTAATAGACAAAGCGCGCTCAGGGAACTTATGCTATATTACTGCGAAGTGTAAGAAGCATCTTCGAAGAAAATAGTACCCCCACCGATACCTTTCTTCGGTGCTCATTGTTATTATGAGACTTGTGCAATAGATTTTCTGTACTCATGAGTTCCGTTGTGTGCCGACTATCATTGAAAACTATAAGAGCGCTAGCTTTCGGCTTCACCCAGTCTGAGGTCCGGCTCGGGCGACCCGATCGTCACAATCGCAGAGGTGCTCCCTTTACGCCCTAGCCAAACAATCGGGAACGTAGGAGTAAACACAGGAGTGAGGCAACCCAGCTTGCAAATCGCTTAAGTCAATGTGGTGCATATTGTGGCATAATACACGAACAAGGAACGAAGCCGTACAACTAAAATCATATGCAAGAGGAAAAGCTTCATGAAGGAAGCCCCCAAATGAATTGGGTATTTGAATTTATGCGTCACAAACAAAGTTTGGACAAGGAAATTTTTTACAAGCAACTTTTTTCCAAAAAGTATAATGCTTGGTCGAACCGAACACAAGTTAGAAATTAGCGACTTAGCTGGTCAATGTGTTCGGTATTGATGACACGGTCCGAACTTGATGCGGGGCAAGGTTCCATCCCCCAAGCCGGTCCCGAGGTGGCGGAGCGGAGAGCTTGACACGCCGAAGTGGTGACATAGCACGGTCAATGCAGACCGGCAGAGTGACGCCGAAGTCCCCGGATCATTTTCCTGTGCACAAAAAATAGTGCAAACCGGAGATAATAGTAATAATGATAATTAAAAAAACGTTGCATAATAAAAATTTATGCAAAGTGAGTAATAAAATAGATATGGCCTGGTGCCGAAGTCATTGTCGATGCAGGGTGTCGGCGTGATGCGGTAAAGGCGTGGCAAAGCCTGAATTCGCAGGTCGGTCCGAGCTCCGGATGCGGCGTTCGCCGGACTATGTACGGAAACTGACCGAACCACCATGCGACTGTCGTTAATGCGGCCACCATTTGATAGACATGTGTACATATGATGGACAAACCAGAGTAATAATTCCTTGGGAAAAATGAACCCAAACAAGCAAAAAATATTAGGGATTGATAGCACCTGGTTTATTTGTTGTAGAAATCCGAAGGAAGGTGATTCCCAAAATTGGGACTCGCTCCGCACACCCATTGCCTGATGGGAGATAAAACAACGGCATGGCAATGCTGGTAAAGGTTGGCTCGCCGAGGCAAAGCCCTCATCCCAACTAACGTGACGGAGCTGGTCGGCTAGTGACGCTGAAGTGTCCGGAGTAGGTTGATGAAGAGATGGCGAAGCCCCCGGTCCAGCCGAGATGTCGAAGCCTCGATGTCAGCCGATGAGTCGAAGTGGGTCGGCGTGATGGACACCAGCTTGAAGAAGCAATAGTGCGGCCCTGTCGATGCAGGTCGTGACGTGGTCGATGCCGGCTTGATGAAGCGACCGTGCGGCGATGCCGGTATGCCCGCTCTGTGTAATCTGTGGGGCGGCGATGTTAGTGATGATTTATCCTTCACGATGCCGGACTCTTGTTCGGCTTGCCGAGATGATGATCCGAAGAAGTTGAGCTTGACTCAACAAAGTGACGCCGTGTCTAGCGCAGGTCGGCAGCCGTGAAGTAATATTGCCGGACTGGTTTGACACCAGCATGATGTTGAAGATCATGTTCAAAAGATCTTAAAGTTAGTGGGATGTGTTCGGCAACAAAACACAATACCCCATACAAAACTTCCTTCAAAAGGAATGTCCGAAATCCCGTTCATAAAAAAGATGAACTCGGGTCGGATTCGTTTTCACGCAGAAAACAGATCCGAAAAGTGATGTACTAATCGGAAGGTTCCCAGAGTTTGGACGATCGGATCGAGCTGAAAGTTTGAGAGGTGGTAGAAATAGGAATTCCGCAGCCTATCAACGGTTGGATCTTCCAAAGGACGTCCGAGTTAGAAGCTGGACACCACACCCTAAACTCATCCAAATTCCCGTCCAGATTTGACAGGGCTCCGGTATATCGTGGATTGCCAGAGATTCCTCCATAGAAACTCGACGAAATTTTCCAGGGTTGTTATAGACTCAATTCCACACAATTCCACCAAAGCGATCGTCTAAGCGATACTCAAGGAGGAGGTGGCGGCAGATACGATTTTGCTGTCCAGAAAAACAGCACGGTCGCTTGAGGGCAATGTTGACGTTGAGCCCCCGAGCTCCATGGATGATTCCTCCGTGATCTTAATAGAGATAGGAGTTGACGTTTGATGAAGGCCCTCGTCCGAACATGGTGATCCGAACACGGGGCGCAATTCTTGGTCGAGCCAAGGTGACCAGTCGAGCTGGTGACGAAGATGCTGAAGTCGCAGTTGATCTGCAGGCGAGCCATCGATCCTTTTGTCGATCACACAACGGAACTCTCAATGAAAGCACCAATGTCGGTGTCAAAACCGGCAGATCTCGGGTAGGGGGTCCTGAACTGTGCGTCTAGGCCGGATGGTAACAGGAGGCAAGGGACACGAAGTTTTACCCAGGTTCGGGCCCTCTCGATGGAGGTAAAACCCTACGTCCTGCTTGATTAATATTGATGATATGGGTAGTATAAGAGTAGATCTACCATGAGATCAGAGAGGCTAAACCCTAGAAGCTAGCCTATGGTATGATTGTTGATGTGTATGTTCTATCGACTAGCCTGGCCTCGGTTTATATAATGCACCAGAGGCCTAGGATAACAAGAGTCCTAGCCAAATACGCCGGTGGGGAGGAGTCCTTTTCTTGATCACCAAGTCTTGTGGAATCTTCCATGTATGCAGCAGTTGTCCGGACTGGCCCACGAGTATACGGCTATGTGGGTCCTTGTCCCAATCTAACAGATCAGGAGACGACGTGGTGAGTACCCCCTGGTCCAGGACACCGTTAGAGGGATTAAATCAGGATGACTTGCAAGTGGGCAGAGGAGATGTAAGAAATGGTTCATCGTAAGTCTTTCACCAGTACTATAGTAAAAATTCATACATGGAAGATTCTAGACTAAACCATAAATGGATACACTTTTATTCATGTGCGATACTCCAATAGAGCAAGATCCTGCATGGAAGTCTCCACATGCTTAGACAACGGATTATATTGAGCGAAGACTAATGATCAACATTTACATTGATAATGCGTATGTCCAGGTGAACCTCCTTCGGTTTCGAACAGGAAGGACAGAAACACATACGGTGCAACGGGAGCAGCACCGTTGGTGTTGAGGTTGTCGCCCATGTCCAAACACCACGTAGACACGGTCTTTGAGCATGGTTCGTAGTCGTTCCACGCTCGGGCATTGAAATTTGTAACTATTTTAGATTAGAATATACTACTCCTCCGGTGCTAGTAGTAGAGCAGAGTCCTACTCTACTACTCTACTCAAGCAAGTTAGCGCATAGCACTGTAGGGAGTACCAGTACTGTGATCACTCAAGCAAGTTGTCTGGCATCGACATGACCCTACGCTGCTGGTATGTGTCTCGTAAGTCAAGCGGCGTGGTGTAGTCATCATCACATGTCCACTTCCCGCAGCACATATTCGCTTCTCCATCTTTGTCCGCACATAATCTCGTCCAATCTTCCATCCCCGCTAAGGCGCCTCCCCCCTCGTATGAAACCCAAGCACTAACAATGGCAGAACCGAGTAGCGTCCGCCGAAAGAGTGGCTGGAATTCGCTCCCCACAGAGGTAATCAAGCTCATTGTTTTGCGTGTGGACAATCTCAGTACCATTCCGCTCACTGCATGCTCGTCGGGGCTGTACCGTTTACTCAAAGCCCTCAGGCAGGAGCTTTTTAAGCCAGCTCCTTGGTTGCTGATACCGCCTGATCTTCAGAAACGGCGTGCCACGCAGCATAACGATCGTAGGGTGGCGAGCATCAACCCCCTTGACTGCGATCTGATCCCCGTCAGCCTGAACTACATTAATGGTATGTACTGGGTCGACATGAACACGTCTTGGATGGTGCTCGTCGACGGTCACGGCAGCTGGATTCTCATGGAGGTCTACACCCGGCGATTGATCCCCCTTCCTTCAATTAACACTGCACTGCTTTGGCACCGCGGCCCAGAATACTCAGAATCTTACAGTAGCCAACATGATACCAAGTTTGATTTGCTCAAGGTTGTAATCTGCCAAGTGCCCACAAGATCTGCGAATTATAAAGACTTCAGGCTAATTGTGTTCTTCAACCGCGGTCTGGCCTATCTGACAGGTCACTGCGGTAAGTGGATAAATCTGCACGTCCATCGCAGGATCATACATCCTCCATGGTTCTCTGATGCCGTTGAACACAAGGGCTTCATTTACGCTGTCGACTCCTTATATGGCTGGACGTATTGCTGGCCTACTCCAGTCATCGCTACAAACGGCTGTTACAGCAGTATGTTACTTTCCTATGATATCATGATGGCTTGCTTATATTACTGTCAACATTTGCTGAAAAAATATTCATGCTCATAACATGCTGTTCTTAAGATTGACTAAATCAAGAGCCCTTTTTTATTTGGCTCCAACTTGATATGATGTTGTAGGCCGCCTGGTGTCCCTACCCTTCCTAATCCCAGAACCTTTCAAAGAAAAGCGGCATGGTAGTTGCAGGTGGTTCCTGGATTGATCAGACGACGGCGAAAGATTGATGATCATTCGCATATACCGGACGTGTTGTTTCGTGAAATACAATCACAGTCACTGCAAGGTCTTTGAGCAGGATCCCAGCTTCTCTGGGCCTTCAGGAATTTTTGACTGGAGGCTGGTAAGTAGCCTTGGTACACTCTCTCTATTTGTCGGACTAAATTATCCGATTAACCAGGAGATAACCGACGGCAAGGATCATGATGGCAGCGCGGTTTCGTTCATCAGGCAAAACTGTGTGTACACAGCGTACCATGCGTCTCTGCATGCACCATACCCTGATATGTGCCGCCATGCTCTGCAGCCCAAAGTAGGAGAGAGGGTCGCAAGTATCAGACTTCGACCTGCTGGCTGGAGTTTCCCCCGTCAGGCACCCATCTGGTTCAAGCCGTCAGCCAATCTCCATAGCTTAATAAATAGTAACGTCTAACTGAGCCAGTTAGTTAGATGCGTACACTTGGTGCAGTAGGATCTTTATTTAGTTTGATGCATACACTTGTTCTTTTTTGGTAGCCCTTTTGTAATGATGGCTAATGTTTGGTTTGGAAGAGAGAGCTGCGTCTTCACTCTTTTGGCCTGCTTACTGTTTATGTTGCACCCCCAGCTCTGGTTGCTGCTGCTGCTGTTTTCAATGTACAATTAGTAGTATATTCCGTCTGTTGGTTGAATAAATGTGTTGTTATAACGACAAACACAATGTTTTGGAAGTCGTTGCACGGTTCGATCCTTTAGTGCCCCGTAACGTACGTAGCGCATACTATTTTTCGTACGGAACACATTTTCCACTTGTTGATAACATGCAGCCCACTGATGAAGGCCCAATAAAGAATCCCATAATTAACTGGAAGGGAGGCTCTCACATGAATCCGGCCCAGGTACATGCTCATGGTCCCCTAAACATAAATAAGTAAATAAATAAAGCTAAATGCTCATGCACCAGTTCTTTGGGAAAATAGGTAGCCCAGTATTTCTTTTTGAAGAATACCCAAGCTAGGCCTATTTGTTTTCTCCGAATTACTGGGCTGCAAATCTTTCAAGACGAGGAGGGATGCATTCCGGCCTGGCTTAAGAGTATGGTCAATGTATGTTAAAAGTAATATCAAAAGGGGTTGAAAATTCCAAAAAAATTATAGCAAATGGGATATAAGTTTCTTTTTTGGTTTTTGTTCTTCACTGATATCTTATACGTATTTCATTGGATTTAACATGACATAGTACTAATTTATTTTTAAATTTGTTTTAGTATGGCTATTAATTTTTGGATTAAGAATATTTCGTCCCCCAGCAAAAATTTGCGAATTTTCAAAATTTCCCACATATTTAGTTAATTTTTTGACCCTGGTACTGACCAGAAAATGGCCAGCAATTCTAAAAATGGAAAACGGGCTGCAATAAATTCCATATGAATTAGAAAATGAGTAAAAGTTATAAAAATAATAGCAAATGGGCTGTACACGCCACAGATTTCGAGGCTGACTTGTTTACGCAAGGCTTTGTCAGTGAACACACGATTCTAGCAGCAGTGACTGTTGGATGTCCATCCAACGACCGACGTGCTTCTTCAATCTCTGATCTTCCTGCTCTAGCCGCCTAAACTAGTGCCGGCGGGATTGCCTGCTCCCTCCTCTTGTGGCCCACTGTGATGCCGCGCAGGCTTCCCCGACCCACCCTACTCCCTCCGTTGGCCTGGCCGCACGCAATCAACTGCCTCCTTATTATGCAAAAAAATGATTCCTCCCACTGACATCTGGGGCGCACCGGTTGGGAGGCTGACCTGTGGGCCTATGTAGGATCGAAAGTATGTCTAGAGGGGGGGTGATTAGACTACTTGACCAAATAAAAGCTTAACCTTTTCCCAATTTTAGTTCTTGGCAGATTTTAGCTATTGTAGGACAAGTCAAGCAATCATCACACAATTCAAGCAAGCATGCAAAGAGTATATTGGCGGCGGAAAGTAAAGCATGCAACTTGCAAGAATGTAAAGGGAAGGGTTTGGAGAATTCAAACGCAACTGGAGACACGGATGTTTTTCCCGTGGTTTGGATATGTGGTGCTATCCTACATCCACGTTGATGGAGACTTCAACCCACAAAGGGTAACGGTTGCGCGAGTCCACGGAGGGTCCACCCACAAAGGGTAACGGTTGCGCGAGTCCACGGAGGGCTCCACCCACAAAGGGTAACGGTTGCGCGAGTCCACGAAGGGCTCCACCCACAAAGGGTCCATGAAGAAGCAACCACCCACAAAGGGTCCACGAAGAAGCAACCTTGTCTATCCCACCATGGCCATCGCCCACAAAGGACTTGCCTCACTAGCGGTAGATCTTCACGAAGTAGGCGATCTCCTTGCCCTTACAAACTCCTTGGTTCAACTCCACAATCTTGTCGGAGGCTCCCAAGTAACACCTAGCCAATCTAGGAGACACCACTATCCAAGAAGTAACAAATGGTGTGTAGGTAATGAACTCCTTGCTCTTGTGCTTCAAATGATAGTCTCCCCAACACTCAACTCTCTCTCATAGGATTTGGATTTTGTGGAAAGAAGATTTGAGTGGAAAGCAACTTGTTGGGAAGGCTAGAGATCAAGATTCATATGGTAGGAATGGAATATCTTGGTCTCAACACATGAGTAGGTGGTTCTCTCTCAGAACATATGAGTTGGAATTGTGTATGTGTTCTGATGGCTCTCTCCACGAATGAAGAGGAGGTGGAGGGGTATATATAGCCTCCACACAAAATCCAACCGTTACACAGTTTTCCAATCTCGGTGGGACCGAATCAACAAACTCGGTCGGACCGGAAAATGTAAACCTAGTGACCGTTAGAGATTTTCGGTGGGACTGACATGCAACTCGGTAGGACCGATATGGTTAGGGTTTGGGCATAACGTAATCTCGGTGAGACCGATTACACAAACTCGGTGAGACCGAATTTGGTAATTAGCTAACCAGAGAGTTGGTCAGGCAAACTCGGTGGGACCGATTTGCTCTTTCGGTGAGACCGAAAAGTTAAAAAGGAAACACTGAATTTACATTGCAATCTCGGTGGGACCGATTCGCTCTTTCGGTGAGACCGAAAAGTTACGAAAGGGAAACAGAGAGTTTGCAATCCCATCTCGGTGAGACCGAGATCCCTATCGATAGAACTGAATTGCTAGGGTTTGGCAGTGGCTTATGACAAGTGAAACTCAGTGGCGCCGGATAGAAAGAATCGGTATGACCGAGTTTGGCTTAGGATTTAGGTCATATGTGGATATGGGAAAGTAGTTGAGGGTTTTGGAGCATATCACTAAGCACATGAAGCAAGAGGCTCATTAAGCAACACCTCATCCCTCCTTGATAGTATTGGCTTTTCCTAAAGACTCAATGTGATCTTGGATCACTAAAATATAAAATGAAGAGTCTTGAGCTTTTGAGCTTGAGCCAATCCTTTGTCCTTAGCATTTTGGGGGTTCCACTTTCACATCCATGCCATGCCAATCATTGAGCTTTCCTGAAATAGTCATCTTGGAATAGAATTAGCTCAATGAGCTATATGTTGTTATGAATTACCAAAACCGCCTAGGGATAGTTGCACTTTCAATCTCCCCCTTTTTGGTAATTGATGACAACATATAGATCAAAGCTTCGACAAATGATAATAAGCATGAAATATATCGTCGCTTTGAGAAGTATGTGACAAGTAAGAGCTCCCCCTAAATTTGTGCATATTTAAAATTTGCTTTGGACTGCAAATGCACAAAGAGTTAGAGTCATGGGTTACTCTTCCATGTCACATACATCTTGGTGGAGCGCTTAAAATGATAAGAATGAAATACATGCACTCATCACCAAGAATAGTGAATGATCACATAAGATAGATAAGATAATAGCATTAAGCAAACATTAAGTGTAGCTTATGATCAAACACACGATCATCAATGTCTCACAAGCATAGTATCTCAAGCACTCAAAGCAAACAAAGTTCTAAAAACCACCAAATAAAGCAAGAGAGAAAAAGGCAACACTCTCTCTCTCTCGAAGCCTATGATCTATACATTTTTCTCCCCCTTCGGCAACAAGTTACCAAAAAGTTCCTAGAAAATGCATAGTGCTAGATCGACACTCAGGCTTGATCTTCAGGTGGTGGTGGAGTCCGGATCACTCCAAGGACGAAGGCTTCCGTAGACGCTGAAGTAGACGCTGGAGTTGGAGCTGAAGTAGATGCTGGAGTTGGAGCTGAAGTAGATGCTGGAGCTGGTGGAACTGAGGCTGTAGCTGGTGCAGAAGTGGTGGCTCTGGTGTCAGAAACTGGCACTGCAGACAACCTCGGACCTCGTGGCACTCTGGCAAAGGCATCAGTTGTAGTCCTGCCTCTCCTCTCCTGCATGTCATCCTGGAGCTGCTCCACTGCAGTCTGAATCTCTGTCACCTTGACATCCAAGTCATAGAACTTTTGTTCCATGATTCTCTCTAGGCTTGCCTGGTTCTGAGTTAGGGTGGCTAGTCCTTTCTCAATCCACAGGGTGGATGCAATTAGGTAACCAAGCTGCTCTTGTTTGGTTTTCAAGAAATACTCAGATGCCTCCTCTTGAGTTGGCATCTTGGCAGCTTTCTCCTTCCTTGCCTTCTCCTTCTTTGCTTGTGCTTGGGCAGATGATGGTTCATTTTCAGTCATCACAACTTGATTGTCCTCAAAATATGGACGGATGGGTAGGTGTTCCTTGTCCAATAAGTATATGCCCGTGCCCATCTTAGAGTTGATGAGCTCCTGAATCTGTGGGGCATATCCACAGCTCCTCTTCTGGTCTGCTGCAGTCCTCTTGATGGTCTCTACCATGAGGCTCATCACCTTGAACTTCTGTGGCACATCAAATATATGAAGAAAATTGATCGCATGGCCTCTGATCATCTTGTGATCACCTGACTTGGGCAACAAGGTGTGCCTCAATATCCAACTGATGGTTGGCAGCCCTGACAGAAGATAATGCACTGAGCCAAATTTGAAAGTTTCAAGAGCTTCATTTGGAATTTCCTTGTACATATTGGACATTGAGTTATGATCCATCTTTTTCTTGGCATAGATATCCAAGTCATCCTCATGCTCTTCTGGGGCATTGATCAGCTGAGCCCATTCAGCAACTGTAGATTGGTACCTCGTACCCTCAGACATCCAAGTTATCCTACCATCTGGATAAAAGTGTGCTGTGGAGTAGAACTGCATGATAAGCTCCTCATTCCACTTTGTGAGCTTCTGCCCAACAAAGTCAGCTACTCCACAAGCTATGAAGCTGTCATACACTCCAGGGTAGTACTCTTCATTTTCCTTGATATATTCCCAGTCGACCCATCTCATATCACATACAATTGGCTTCTTGTCCAACAAAACAGTCTCATAGAAGTCCTGCTATTCCTTGGTGTGAAATCTGTAGTCAACAGTAGTCCTTCTCCTTGAAGCATACGGATCTGCTTCTCTCCACTTCCTCAGCCCTGAATCTCTCCTGAGCTTCATATCCTCAGCCACAGGATGAGCATTGTTGTGGTCTGGGATCTTGGGCTTGAGTTTTCTGAGTACTTGCTCTTCATCATCTTCTTCTGCAGCTTCAGGCACTGGGGCCTTGTTCTTCTCAGCAGCTGGGATGCTTCTTGTATTTCTCTTTGGTGCAGACTTGGGCTTGGAGGCAGCTTTGGGTGCTTCTTTGGGCTTAGATGTAGCAGCCCCTGTCCTGATAGCATCACCCATAAGCTTAGGTGCCTTAGGTGCTGGTGCAGCAACCTCTTCTTCCTCTTCCTCTTCCATGATGGAAGCCTTTCCAAGCACTCTGGCTACGGTCTTCTTGACCCTTTCCTTCCTTTTCTTGCCTTCAGCAGCAACTGGCTCTTTGGGCTTCTCAGTTGAAGCTCTGGCCTTTGACATAGGATGCCTGCCTGCTGGCCTTTTGATTTTCAGGCCTGGCTTTGTGCCCTGTGCTGGCTCAACTCTCTTTGATGTGGCTTCCTCTTCTCCCACATAATCTTCATCCTCAGAATCTGAAGTTCTCTTCTTCCTCTTTCTGGTGGCAGCTTTAGGCAGATTGCTAGGAGTACTTCTGCTGGCATCATCTGAAGAGCTGGAGGGACTAGTGCCCTCACTCATCTGCACTTGCTGCTCTGACAAGTTCTGGCTATCACTTTGGTCTGACATGATGAACAAGCTGACTGCTGACCCTGTGAACAGTTTATAGATGAGGTAGAGTGGATGAGCATCACAAAATGCAGAGATTTTTGCAAAAGAATGATCCAAAAACTTAGTTTTAGTTTCCCACTAAAATCATCTCGGATCTACCGATTTTCAAACTCGGTGATACCGAAGCAGTTTTGGAACCTAAACTAGTGAACTCGGTTGGACCGAGTCACAGTTCGGTGGCACCGAGACTTCTAGGGTTTCACAGAGTTCCAAAATCGGTCACACCGATAAGTAATTCTTGGTCAGACCGAGTCTCACTTGTGCAATGGCATAAGCCAAATCGGCGGGACCGAGTTTTTCAACTCGGTGGGTCCAAGATGGTTTCGGCGGAAACCTAACCCTAAAATTTTCGAATCAAACCTAATCTACGAGCGCATTGACTGGATAGGAGTGTTTCAATCGTGGCAAGAATCATGATGATCACAATGTGCTAAGAATCGGATTGGAGAATAGCACAAAGATCGAGTCCATACCCTAGTTCGGCGGAGACTCGCTACGGCGGCAACGGCGGGGTAGAATTCCGTTGATGGCGACGGAGACCAGCGACTGGAGGCGGCTGGCGGCGAGGAGACGATCCGGAGACCACGTTGGCAGAGCAGGCTATCGCGCGGGCGAAGGGGTTCCAAGAAATTTCCAAATTTTTGCCCGTGACTATATATAGCCCGACCCTGTCGGTGTGACCGAGTGGAACAACTCGGTGGCACCGAGATGCAAAACTGTATACAGTTGTTGCAACTCGGTGTGACCGAAAGGTTCAAATCGGTTGCACCGAGATCGAAAACCTAGATCAACTTAATGATCTCATAAAGAGGTTTTGGAAGTTTAAGTCTATGACGAATCGGGGACTCCGAGCGCTCCTCACACAGAGTGGTTCGAATCTGACTTGATCAAAATTTGTGATGTAGCATGAATAGAGTTTGAGACGAGAAAAGCATAGATAGCTAGAGGAGGTTCTTAGGCATTCTTGTCCATCCACTTGGCAAAAGGAAATAAAACCAAACAATCAAAACAACAAGTGGATGTCCTCAAATGAGTAAATATGCAACCAGCATGCTCACACAATAAAATGGCAAATGAAATATGTGGCAAGGCATGCACAACCAATTCTAGCATCTATCAAGCAATTTGCGATGACAAGGTCATCTATATATGAGTATATTGACTTAGGAGTCAAGTGAGAACACTTGATCATAGGTCATACTCATCGTTTAAGCTCAAGTGCGGTTACCACTTTTACATAAAGCATTGTTGTGTTCACATCTTTAGAGTTGCTTTAGCTCAAGTCTTAGAGTAAAGCTCCCCCTAGATGTGATATCCCCCCTTAGAGGGATGAACTAACCTCGGGTTTTGTCGATGATGACTTCATGTAGATGTTGAAAATGTGGATGCTCAATGTTGATGTAGATCACTTGGAGCTATCCATTTGAGTGAATTGCACTTTCAATACCTACATGGGTTAGTCCCACAAGGAACAAACAAGGATATCCATAGACATAGAGTGATGCACACACAAGATGATGTCCATGAAAACTTTTAGGTTACCTTGTCCCTTGTCTTACCAATAAGAGGGTTTGTTACTCCTTGAACTAGTGCAAGATGTGGAAGTTGATTGCACTTGTTCTTGCCAAAATGATAAGAGTGAAGTATGTTGGCGGAGTCACCCTCAAGAACTCTCTAGTTCTTCTTCTTTTGGATCCACACCATCTTGATGGGAATCCTTGGAGTTGTAGTCGTACTTGATGAAGTGGAACTTGAAGTAGTCTTGGGAATCCACTTGACTAAGGTCATAGGAGCTTCTTCAAATGCATCAATTTCCTCTTGAAGCTTGTCCTTGCCTTTTTGCTTGTAGTCTTGTAGTGGAAGATCATCTTGAGCTTGTGTCCCCTTGAAAGAAGTATCATACTTCTCTTGTTGAGGAACAAACTTTGTCTTGGGGTATTGATCTTCTTCCCACTCAACTCCATTGGCATTGAACTTTCGTTCAAAACCAACACCTTGATTCTTGCGGTGCATTCCTTGCTTGCGCACAATTTCCTCGAATTGCTTACTCCCGGCAAGGCTTTTGTACACTCCTTTCTCTATAATTCCCTTCAATAAGCTATTTTCTTGCTCAAGTGTAACTTGGCTAAGAGAATCATTAGTGGAGTCAAGAGAACTACTAGAAGCAACAATATTGGATTTAGCATGATCATTGTTACTGCTAGAGGAAGAATCTTTCTTGTACTTGTTACTAGACTTGACTTGAGGCATGTAAGTGGATAAGAGTAAACGCTTGGCAATGTAAGAAGAACTTTTCTTGCAGAGATCATCATTGATTGCTTTTAAGAACTCATGCTCTTGCTCAAGATTGAGCTTTTCAAAGCGTAATTTCTCATGAGCTCTTAAAAGTTCTCGATGATCTTCGAAGATAGTTTCATGAGCTAAGTTAAGAGTGTTTAGTTCTTTAGTTAGAGCCTCAATCTTGTCCTTATCATTGTCATTCGTTTTTTCTTGATTAGCATGATTAATTGACGTTTCATCATAGTATTCATCACTAGAGTTGTCAACAAGCAAATCATCACCTAACAAGTCATCTTCATCACTATTGAAATCAACATACTCGGGGTGTGTTACCTTAGGACCTTTGGCCATGAAGCATCTTCCAATTCCTTCATTTGGTGAGTCAAATATGTCGTAGGAGTTGGTTGACACAAGTGCTAGACCGGCAACACCTTCATCTTGAGTATCTTCGGAGTCGGAGTGATAACTTCTCTCGGAGTGGCTGTCGGAGTCGGAGCCGGATACCCATTCACCAACATGAGCTTGATGTCTTCGTTTTGTGTAGCTCCTTGATGATTTTTCCTTCCTTTCCGAATCCTTGCTTCTCCGTGAGTATCTTCGTTCATAATGATCATCTCTACTCCTTCTCTCTCTTGGTGGTGATTCTTTGCTTCTTCTTTTTGGAGAATCTTCTCTTCTCTTGTAGGGAGCCGTACACTCATTGGAATAGTGTCCGGGTCTTCCACAACTGTAGCAGTTTCGCTCTCGACTAGATGATCTTTTGTCATTGTAGGACCTTGACTTGAAGCTTCTATCTTTTCTTCTACTCTTGTAGAACTTGTTGAAGTTCTTCACCATTAAGCTCAATTCTTCATTGAAGTTTTGTTTCTCACTTGATGATGTAGGAGCTTCACATGAGGCTTTGTAGGCACCACTTGATTTGTTGTGAAGTTCCTCTTTATCCTTAAGTGACATCTCATGAGCAACAATTCTTCCAATCACCTCCCTTGGCTTGAGATCTTTGTAATTGGGCATCATTTGGATCAATGTGCACACGGTATCATATTTTCCATCCAAGGCTCTTAGAATCTTCTTGATGATGAATCTATCGGTCATCTCTTCACTTTCAGCGACACCTTCACCATCCTTCATTTTGAACTTGTCGAGTTGACTTTGAAGCACATCCAACTTGGATTCCTTGACGGAGTCGGTACCTTCATGCATATCAATCAAAGTGTCCCAAATTTCCTTTGCATTCTCAAGACAGCTGATTTTGTTGAATTCTTCAGGGCACAATCCGTTGAAGAGAATATCACAAGCTTGAGCATTGTATTGCAACATCTTCAACTCATCCGCGGTAGCTTCATGGTTTGGTTCTTTCCCATCAAAGAAGTCACCTTGCAAACCAACACACACAATAGCCCAAACGGCGGGGTTATGTCCAAGAATATGCATTTTCATTTTATGCTTCCAACTAGCAAAATTAGTACCATCAAAGTAAGGACCTCTACGGTGATAATTTCCCTCGCTAGACGCCATACTCTCCTAGGTTGTGAAACGAAGGCTATGACCACCAAAAGCTATGGAGATCAAAGCAAATGGAGACCAAAGCTCTGATACCACTTGTAGGATCGAAAGTATGTCTAGAGGGGGGTGATTAGACTACTTGACCAAATAAAAACTTAACCTTTTCCCAATTTTAGTTCTTGGCAGATTTTAGCTATTGTAGGACAAGTCAAGCAATCATCACACAATTCAAGCAAGCATGCAAAGAGTATATTGGCAGCGGAAAGTAAAGCATGCAACTTGCAAGAATGTAAAGGGAAGGGTTTGGAGAATTCAAACACAATTGGAGACACGGATGTTTTTCCCGTGGTTCGGATAGGTGGTGCTATGCTACATCCACGTTGATGGAGACTTCAACCCACAAAGGGTAACGGTTGCGCGAGTCCATGGAGGGCTCCACCCACAAAGGGTAACGGTTGCGCGAGTCCACGAAGGGCTCCACCCACAAAGGGTCCACGAAGAAGCAACCACCCACAAAGGGTCCACGAAGAAGCAACCTTGTCTATCCCACCATGGCCATCGCCCACAAAGGACTTGCCTCACTAGCGGTAGATCTTCACGAAGTAGGCGATCTCCTTGCCCTTACAAACTCCTTGGTTCAACTCCACAATCTTGTCGGAGGCTCCCAAGTAACTCCTAGCCAATCTAGGAGACACCACTCTCCAAGAAGTAACAAATGGTGTGTAGGTAATGAACTCCTTGCTCTTGTGCTTCAAATGATAGTCTCCCCAACACTCAACTCTCTCTCATAGGATTTGGATTTTGTGGAAAGAAGATTTGAGTGGAAAGCAACTTGGGAAGGCTAGAGATCAAGATCCATATGGTAGGAATGGAATATCTTGGTCTCAACACATGAGTAGGTGGTTCTCTCTCAGAACATATGAGTTGGAATTGTGTATGTGTTCTGATGGCTCTCTCAGCGAATGAAGAGGAGGTGGAGGGGTATATATAGCCTCCACACAAAATCCAACCGTTACACACAGTTTTCCAATCTCGGTGGGACCGAATCAACAAACTCGGTCGGACCGAAAATGTAAACCTAGTGACCGTTAGAGATTTTCGGTGGGACTAACATGCAACTCGGTAGGACCGATATGGTTAGGGTTTGGGCATAACGTAATCTCGGTGAGACCGATTACACAAACTCGGTGGGACCGAATTTGGTAATTAGCTAACCAGAGAGTTGGTCAGGCAAACTTGGTGGGACGATTTGCTCTTTCGGTGAGACCGAAAAGTTACAAAAAGGAAACACTGAATTTACATTGCAATCTCGGTGGGACCGATTCGCTCTTTCGGTGAGACCGAAAAGTTACGAAAGGGAAACAGAGAGTTTGCAATCCCATCTCGGTGAGACCGAGATCCCTATCGGTAGAACTGAATTGCTAGGGTTTGGCAGTGGCTTATGACAAGTGAAACTCGGTGGCGCCGGATAGAAAGAATCGGTATGACCGAGTTTGTCTTAGGATTTAGGTCATATGTGGATATGGGAAAGTAGTTGAGGGTTTTGGAGCATATCACTAAGCACATGAAGCAAGAGGCTCATTAAGCAACACCTCATCCCTCCTTGATAGTATTGGCTTTTCCTAAAGACTCAATGTGATCTTGGATCACTAAAATATAAAATGAAGAGTCTTGAGCTTTTGAGCTTGAGCCAATCCTTTGTCCTTAGCATTTTGAGGGTTCCACTTTCACATCCATTCCATGCCAATCATTGAGCTTTCCTGAAATAGTCATCTTGGAATAGCATTAGCTCAATGAGGTATATGTTGTTATGAATTACCAAAACCACCTAGGGATAGTTGCACTTTCAGCCTACTAAGTTGATGTGTACGCAGGGCTTGTCAACTTAGTCAACAAACGATTCTAGCAGTAGTAACCGTTGGATTTGAATCGAACAGTCCTGCTGCTTCTTCAATCGCTGCTCTTCTTGCACCAGCTGCCCAAACCTGCTCCTGCCTCCAGTGGCCGGCTATGCTGCCGTTGAGGCCTCATCGCCCCCTACTACTCCCACCGCTAGCCAGGCCCTGCGGCGACGGCAGCCTCACACCGCAGCCGAACCAGTGAACCCTCGTACTCCTCTCCGCGTGGGCATCCACTGTCGCGTCTTCCCCGGCTCCGCGTCGTCCCCTTCCTAGGCCTCACCGTCGTCCACCGCCTTGGTGCTCTCAGCGCGGCGTGGTCAACGTGGTCAACGACATTCCATCAGAAGAGTACTGTACGTGGAGAGGCTGACAGCTGGGTCCACGGCCACAGCCCAGTTTTTTGTGATTTGCCAAGTAAGTCGCTTTGTCAGGCCTGTTGGGCTGCAAATCTTTCAAGACGAGGAGAGCTTTCATTTGGCTGGCCGAGAAAATGGTCCATCAGTAATGAGAAATGGGCTGTACATTTTTAAAACACATCAAACCGACAATTAGTTTCAAATATATTTTTTTCATTTCGAGATTTTAAATTACATTAATTTTTATGCGTGGAGAATTTGTTCGATTTTATATTGATATACATTTATTTTTAAAATCAGTTGAATGTGAGTCGAAATTTCGGGGTTAAAAACAGTTCGGACCACACCGAAATATGCAAAATTTCATATAATTTTTTAACCGTGGCCACAATATGGGCTGTAATGCTAACAAAAAGAATATGGGCTCCAAAAAGCCTTAACAATTAGCAAATGGGCTATAAATTATTAGAAATAATGGCAGATGGGTTGTATGCTGTTTTCCATAGATTTGAGGCTTTCCTCAAAAAAGGTTGACGCAGGAGCAGTGACTGCTGGATGGCCATCCAACGGCCGTCGTGCTTCTTCAATCTCTGCTCTTCCAGCTCCAGCCGCTCAAACAAGCACCGGCGGGACTGCCTGCTCCCTCCTCCCCGCGGCCGACTCTGCTGCCGCGCAGGCCTCACTGCCCCACCGTACTCCCATCGCTGGCCTAGCCATCCCTCTACTCACCCACACCTGTTGTTATTCTCCGGCGACGGCAGACGAACCAGTAAACCCTCGTACAGTCATACTCCCCTCCGCGTGGGAAACAACTGCCGAGTCTTCCCTGCCTCTGTGTCGTTCCCTTCCTAGGCCTCGCCTTCATCCACCGCCTTGGTGCTCTCGGCACGGCCTGGTCAATGTGGTCAATGACCGACATGCATCTGAACTGGACTGTACGTGGAGAGGCCGACAGCAGCGTCCACGGCCGAACGCAAGGAAATGCCTCCTTATTACGTGCAAAATAATGATTCCTCCACCTGACATCAGGGACCCACCGAAAGGGCCTCTGTATTTCATGAAAAAAACGTTACCACCGCTGACAGCTCGGACCCACCAGCTATATCTTCGCACGCAAGGAAGTGCCTCCTTATTATGCACAAAAAAATGAATACTCCCCCTATTAGCTGGGACCCAGTATAGTGGCAGGCTGACTTGTGGGCCTACTAAGTTGACGGGGACAGAGGGCTTTGTCAACTTAGTCAATATGCACGATTCTAGCTCCAGTGACCGTACGATGTCCATCCAACGGCCATAGTGCTTCTTCAACCTCTGGTCTTCTTGCTCCAGCCGCCCAAACCAATGCTGGTCGTGCCTCGTGCTCCTGCCTCCCGTGGTCGGCTGCGATGCGGCGGAGGCGTCATCGCCCCCTACTACTCCCACCGCTGGCTAGGCCATCCCTCTACTCACCCACACCCCCTGTTATTCTGCGGCGACGGCAGCCTCACACCGCAGCGAACCAGTGAACCCTCGTACTCCTCCACGCGTGGGCATCCACTGCCGCATCTTCCCCGGCTCCGCGTCGTCCCCTTCCTAGGCCTCGCCGTCGTCCACTGCCCTGGTGCTCTCGGCGTGGCGGGGTCAACGTGGTCAAGGAACGGCTTCCATCGGACGTGGACTGTACGTGGAGAGGCTGACAGCTGGGTCCATGGCCGCAGAAAGGAAGTGCCTCCTTATTACATGCAAAATAATTATTCCTCCACCTGACAGCGGGGACCCACCGAACGGGCCACCGTATTTCACGAAAAAAACGTTTCCCCTAACTGCTGGGACCCACCAGCTACATCTTCGCACGCAAGGAAGTGCATCCGGGGAAAAAATGATTCGCCCCCCTGACTGCTGGGACCCACCAGCTACATCTTCGCACGCAAGGAAGTGCGTCCGGGCAAAAAAATGATTTGCCCCCTGACTGTTGGGACCCACCAGCTACATCTTCCCAGGCAAGGAAGTGCCTGATAGTCGGGACCCACCTGGTCGAAGCGTACGTAGCGTTGTCATTCTGGTCGCGAACGTGTACGTACGTATATACTGGTGGATGTAGAGGCGCGCACGTGTCGTAGTAGAGGCGCGTACGTGTCGTAGTAGAGGCGTGCACATAGCATGTACACATACGTACAGCGGCCAGGGTGCAAGAAAGAAAATACAGCCACGTATGTGTACATACGGGCGGGGTCTTGAATGCCTACTCTCGCATACGTACGGCCAGGGCTCGTGTACATGGCTGGGTCGGAACGGAGAAACATCGTCGTCGTCGTGTTCATGGGGAGGCAACGGAATGCGTCGTGTTCATCGGGTGGCAACGAAATGCGTGGGAGCCAACCGGCTGGGTCGGAACGGAATGCGTGGTCGTGTTCATCGGGAGGGCTTGGACAGAACAGGCGATGGAAACGAGGCCTGGCATACCGCACAACGGAGGAAACGGACCTCCTACATTCGGAACAGGGTCCTGTTGATCGGGAGGGGTCTGGCGTACCGTAAAACAGAGGAAACGGACCTCCTACGGTCGAAACGGGGGTCCTATTGATCGGGAGGGGTGTGGCGTACCGCAAAACGGAGGAAACGGACCTCCTAAGGTCGAAACGGGGGTCCTGTTGATCGGGAGGGGTGTGGGTACAGCAAAACGGACGAAACGGACCTCCTACGATTGAAACGGGGGTCCTGTTCATCGGGAGGGGTGTGGCGTACCGCAAAACGAGACTCCACGGGATACTGTTCATCTCCACCGTCGACCTCCTCCAGCCTCCACGGGCTACCGTTGACCTCCTCCAGCCTCCACGGGCTCCTGTTCATCCAGCCTCCACCGCGCGCTACTCCACCGGCTATTGTTCAACCACCCCTCCACGGGCACCCCTCCACCGTCTACTGTTCATCCAACCCTCCACACCACGGGGTCCTGTTCAACCACCCCTCCACGGGCACCCCTCCACCGTCTACTGTTCATCCATCCCTCCACCACACCACGGGGTCCTGTTCATCCAGAGGCAACGCCACCGCTCACTGTTCATCCACCCCCCCCCACAACGCTCACTGTTCATCCCAGAGGCAGCATCGATCGGCTTCAGTTAGCATCAGTAGGGAAGGAATCGCTCGATCGGGTTCAGTTAACAGCCATTGATCGATCACTCGGGTTCAGTAACGCGTAGCCTGCTGTGTAATCGCTCGGGTTCAGTTAGAGCCCAACGCCTCGCACACACGCGCGTACATGTACGAGTGAAACACGCACCGCTCGTCCCCCGACCTCCCACCGTAACCGAGAAGTCCCCGAAATTTTCCTCCCCGTCGCTTCTACCATTGTTTTTTCCATCATGGACGGACCAAAGAATGTCATGCAGCTGCGTCTCCGGCCCGCCCAGGACGAAAAGCCCATTTTCTGTCATGATTTTTTGTCATAGAAGTAGGAGCCCACCGCATCTATGATGATACCGGGTTTTGTCACAATTATCATCATAGAAGTGTCATATGTACGACAGGAAAAAAATTCGTTCGGCCCAAAATGTCATGGATGTGTCTTTTTTGGTAGTGATGGCATGACAAAAGGATACAAAAGCGTGAGTTTAATGTAGGTGATTATGTATTGCTATAAAACTCTCGTTTAAGATTTTTTGCAGGAAAACTTCTCTCCAAATAGGAAGGTCCTTACGTTATCGAGGAGGTCTACCGTTCCGGTGCCATAAAAATCAACAACTTCGAAGGCACAAATCTGAAGGTGGTGAACGGTCAAAGAATTAAACACTATATCTTAGGTAATCCCATAAATGTTGAGACCAATGTTATTGAAACCGTAACCCCAGAGGAATTCATAAGGGACACTTTTCGGAACATTTCAGGCTCCGGAAAGGAATAGGTATGTGGTACGGTAAGTAAACCGACGCCAAAACAGTTTCTAAGGCAATATTTCTCCGTTTTGGAATATTTAGAAAAATAGACAAATAAGAAGCAGTCCGGGAAGGACACGAGGCCTCCACGAGGGTGGAGGGCGCGCCCTACCCTACTGGGCGCGCCCCCTACCTCGTGGGCACCTCGTGTGCTCTCCGGACTCCGTTTTCGTACACGACACGTATTTTGGTCGGTAAAAATTCATTATATAACCTCCCAGGGGTTTTGACTCCCGTATCACGCAAAAATCCCCTGTTTTTGTTTCGACCTGTTTTTCTGATAGATCCAGGTCGTCGTGTCGTCTTCAAGCGCCCCCAAGGACCAGTTCTTCGAGAAGGTCATCAAGCCCTACCTCGCAGAAGTGCTGCAACACCCTCAAACCATTGAGATGCGTAAGAGGTTGTTGCACATCCACGATGCTGAGGGACCAAGGAAGACCGGAAGCACGGAGGCAAGGCTCGAGGCATTGGAGCAAGAAGTTTTCAAGTGTCAGGAGATGGTGGAGCATGGACTCGATTCCAATCACATTACGATCACGGAGTACACCAACAACCACAAGCTGGACGTCAAGGACATTGGGGAGGCCATCTTCAAGCTTCATGATAAAAACGAGCACCTCCAAGCCCAGATCTATGACCTGCAAAACCAAAACTATGAGTATGAATATAGATTCAAGAGGATGAGTTTGGCTGCAGATTTGAGGTTTCAGGAGACTCGGTCATCCTTCTATGATGGTGAGCCTATGCCTTGGAAGAAGGACGACAAGCCTACGCCATCAACAAAATAACCACCGTCTCCATAAACAAAGAAGAATCGAGTATCTGGTATGGGCACTCCACTTGGCAACTGCCAAGCTTGGGGGAGTGCCCCGGTATCGTATCACCATCACTTTTATCTTTACCGTTTTTCTTAGTTCGATCCTTTTTGTAATATCTTGATCTAGTAGAATAAAAGTCCTTAGTATGATTTAGTCGTGAGTTTTGCTTTATTATCCTCCTATGTAATCAAGTCCGTGAGCTATATGATAAAGATTAGTGTTGAGTCAAGGGCTTGATTATTTCGCCATGATCCTAAGGGAATAAAAGAAAAGAGAAAGAAATAAAAAGAAACAAAGAGATCATGTGAGTATTATGGAGAGTAATGAGCTCACATAGAAAAAGTATGATGAATGAAAGTTGTTGAGGGTTGACAAACATAGTTTTGGTCATCGTTGCAATTAATAGTAAGTAATAAAGAAAGAGAGGTCTTCACATATAGACATACTATCTTGGACATCTTTTATGATTGTGAGCACTCATTAAAATATGACATGCTAAAGAGTTGACATTGGACAAGGAAGACAACGTAATGGGTTATGTTTTCTTACATCTGAGATGAATTATATTGTCTAGGATCTTCCAACATGATGAGCTTGCTTTTCCCCTCATGCTAGCCAAATTCATTGCACCAAGTAGAGATACTACTTGTGCTTCCAAATACCCTTAAACCAGTCTTGCCATAAGAGTCCACCATATCTACCTATGGATTGAGTAAGATCCATCAAGTAAGTTTTCATCGGTGCAAGCAATAAAAATTGCTCTCTAAATATGTATGATTGATTGGTGTGGAGGAAATAAGCTTTATACGATCGTGTGATATGGAAGTAATAAAAGCGACAGACTGCATAATAAAGGTCCATATCACAAGTGGCAATATAAAGTGACGTTCTTTCGCATTAAGATTTTGTGCATCCAACCATAAAAGCGCATGACAACCTCTGCTTCCCTCTGCGAAGGGCCTATCTTTTACTTTTATCTCCAACATTGCATAAGAGTCATGGTGATCTTCACCCTTCCTTTTTACATTTTATCCTTTGGCAAGCACAATATACTGGAAAGATCTCGGTATATATGGCTAATTGGATGTGAGTTTTTCATGAACTATTACTGTTGACATTACCCTTGAGGTAAAACATTGGGAGGCAAAGCTATAAGCCCCTATCTTTCTCTGTGTCCAATTAAAACTCCATACCCATAAGTATTGCATGAGTGTCAGCAATTGTGAAAGACTATATGATAGTTGAGTATGTGGACTTGCTGAAAAGCTCTTATACATTGACTCTTTCCTATGTTATGATAAATTGCAATTGCTTCAATGACTGAGATTGTAGTTTGTTAGTTTCCAATGAAGTTTACGGTTCATACTTGATATTGTGATTGAATTATTACTCTAGCATAAGAGATTATATGACAAGAATTATATAAGCTGATGTTCTAAGAATGATCATGATGCCCTCATGTTCGTATTTTATTTTTATCGACACCTCTATCTCTAAACATGTGGACATATTTTTCGATTTCGGCTTTTCACTTGAGGACAAGCGAGGTCTAAGCTTGGGGGAGTAGATACGTCCATTTTGCATCATGCTTTTATATCAATATTTATTGCATTATGGGATGTTATTACACATTATGTCACAATACTTATGCCTATTCTCTCTTATTTTACAAGGTTTACATAAAGAGGGAGAATGCCGGCAGCTGGGATTCTGGGCTGGAAAAGGAGCAAATATTAGAGACCTATTCTGCACAGCTCCAAAAGTCCTGAAACTTCACGGAAGATGTTTTCCAAATATATAAAAAATACTAAGAGCAAGAACTTCACCAGGGGGGCACACCCTGCCCATGAGGGTGGGGGGAGCGCCCTACCCCCTGGGCATGCCCCCCTACCTCGTGGGCCCCCTGGTGGCCCTCCGGTGGCCATCTTCTGCTATATGGAGTCTTTCGATGGGAAAAAAATCATAAGCCATCTTCTCAGACGAAACTCCGCCGCCACGAGGCAGAACCTTGGCAGAACCAATCTAGGGCTCTAGCGGAGCTATTCTGCCGGGGAAACTTCCCTCCCGGAGGGGGAAATCATCACCATCGTCATCACCAACGCTCCTCTCATCGGGAGAGGGCAATCTCCATCAACATCTTCATCAGCACCGTCTCATCTCAAAACCCTAGTTCATGTCTTGTATCCAATTCTTGTCTCCAAGTACGGGATTGGTGCTAGTAGGTTGCTAGTAGTGTTAATTACTCCTTGTAGTTGATGCTAGTTGGTTTAATTGGTGGAAGATCATATGTTTAGATCCTATATGCATATTAATACCCCTCTGATTATGAACATGCTTATGCTTTGTGAGTAGTTACTTTTGTTCCTGAGGACATGGGAGAAGTCTTGCTATTAGTAGTCATGTGAATTTGGTATTCGTTCGATATTTTCATGAGATGTATGTTGTCTCTCCTCTAGTGGTGTTATGTGAACGTCGACTACATGACACTTCACCATTATTTGGGCCTAGAGAAAGGCATTGGGAAGTAATAAGTAGATGATGGGTTGCTAGAGTGACAGAAGCTTAAACCCTAGTTTATGCATTGCTTTGTAAGGGGCTGATTTGGATCCATATGTTTCATGCTATGGTTAGGTTTACCTTAATACTTTTGTTGTAGTTGCGGATGCTTGCAATAGAGGTTAATCATAAGTGGGATGCTTGTCCAAGTAAGGGCAGCACCCAAGCACCGGTCCACACACATACCAAATTATCAAAGTACCGAACGCGAATCATATGAACGTGATGAAAACTAGCTTGACGATATTCCCATGTGTCCTCGGGAGCGCTTTACATCATATAAGAGTTTGTCCAGGCTTGTCCTTTGCTACAAAAGGATTGGGCCACTTTGCTGCACTTTATTTACTTTTGTTACTTGTTGCTCGTTACAAATTATCCTATCACAAAACTATATGTTACCACTTATTTCAGTACTTGCAGAGAATGCCTTGCTAGAAACCGCTTATCATTTCCTTCTGCTCCTCGTTGGGTTCGACACTCTTACTTATCAAAAGGACTACGATAGATCCCCTATACTTGTTGGTCATCAAGATGGCACAGCAGGGTGCTGTTTTGGACAAGCTTGGTTGTAGCACAATGAACCAGACAGTGAAGGCCATGACGGTGGGTGCCTGCCTTCTCGTGCGATCATCTGCTACTGCAGTGGCGTGCGGAGAGGTCTCCTCCCTTGCCGGCTACTGCTGTTGTGTGTGGTGGCCATGGTGGTGCTGCACGATGGGTCAAGTAGAGCAGAGCAGGCGACCGGCTATGTGGTGTGGCCGTCCAGCATGCATACGCAGCCCCCTTCCACCTAGCCATAAATGGTGCACGGGAAGGCAGGCACGGGTATCCATGTGTTGTGTGCGGACATGGTGTGCACTGTGTGTGCATGCATGGGTATTATTTAAAAAGAAAAGGTCTAGCATTCAAGTGTATTGATTCAAATAGTTAGCCTACTACGTGATGAGCAAGCACGAGATTCCGGATTCTGCGCGCATAGTCCTTGTTTTTTTACATGTTTATTTATTTCATCAGTTGACAGGTGGGACCCATGAGACAGGCAGGATGTAGTAATGACAATGCAATAGTAGGTTCCACGTATACAAATTTGACCAGTCAACTAGACAAAATACGGAGCTCTACGGCGATCCAGTGACCGTATAATTACTGTAACTCGTATTCAATGATTTTATTGAGCGTATTTTGAAGTACAATGACCGTACCATGCTTCGACCTCAACTTCGGTGACCATCAGTGTATTTATCTCTAGAAAAACTATGCGGGGGGTGTCTCCAACAGTGTTCCTCGGCTCGCACCTAGCATCACAGTGGTCGAACTTGGAGTCATTCATCTGGTACACTGGCATCTCAAATCTGGACACAGGGTGACATACACCGTCAAGGTCCACGGTCCAGGGAGTCTGGGCAGACGCGACCTCTCACTGCGTTCACCATTTTAAGTGGCGCACCGGCCCAGGGCGCCACCCGCTGCAGTCCCAACTGTACCCGCCTCCTCGCCGCATTCAAAAACCTACATTTAAACCCGCGTGGAATGCGAGAAACCAACTCCGGCCACTCATGTCCATTCAGGAGCAGGACGCCGGCCAAGCTCCTCCTTCCACCATTTTTTCCACTCTTTCGGCGGCATCCAACGAGCATGAAGAGCATTTCTCCGGCATAAAAGCCGTCTGGGTGGCCCGCCGAGCCCGACAGTTACGAGAGAGGTAGCTCGCTTCTCCACCTACCTCGCCTAGCCCGTCAGAGGCATTTGCCGTCCTAAGCCAGCGCGTGGTTCCACAGCTGGCCTCTCCAATACAGCTCGAGGAAGAGTGCCGACTTGCTCCACACCGGCTTGTCGGGTAGCATGGCGGCACGGGCATCATCGCTGTCCTTGAAGTCTCTGCGTCGTATAGCGCCTACAGTGTCTGCAACTGTGCCATCCACCGTCGATGCGCGCGTAGCCGCGACATGCAGGCAGAGAAAGAAGCCGCCGCAGATGTCGACGCGGCTACGCAGATGTCAACAAGGTGATGGGAAGCATGTCCCCGCCAGCCGCCATCATCGAGGAGAAGTAGAACACGGGAGGCCGCCGCCGATTGTATCCCATGAAGGCCACTGTTGAGGCGACGCCGGTGAATACAACCAGTGTCTTGCATGATTCTTCTTCTGCCGGATGCTGGAGGAGGACAAAGAGATCGGGCGGAGACCATTTAGATTAGGTATATTAATTCTACCAGGCCGGTTGTAATTGGAGTATCATAAGTATATCATGCATGCCAACTAGTAGGCAAATTTGATGAGGTGGTGTAGAATTAAATGAAGAAAGAGAGGGTTGAGTACCATATTATGATAACGTATGGTATTAAGTTACTCCCACTGTGGTTAGTCTTAGGCCTTGTTTGGTTCAACCTCCTCCCAAGGGGTTTGGAGAGGAATGGAGGGGAATTTGGCTTGTACATGATTTAATCCCCCGGAATCCCTGTTAATCTATGTATATTGTGGGCATGTTATTTGACCCCTCATTTTGCCGCGCTACGACCAGTATGAGTGTCTGCATGCAGTACACCATCCTCTAATTTGGTGGATGCCAAGCCGGCCCTAAAAGGAGCTATAACTTTTTTTCAAGTTCAAAAATGTTACCGATGAGGAGCCATATTTAAGCTGGAGGCGTCTCTTATTTTCATTCGAATGGGCAATAAGCTGGAGAGCTAGAAATTGTCTCTAATGGGCTACGTCTAGTGTTAAGGCCCTCCAGTACGAAACACGGGCAGCCAACTGGGCCAATAAAAAAGCCTATCCATCTTAAAGCCCATTTGTTTTTTGTATTTTGCGAGGAGAAGCCCATATTTCATGAAGAGGGGGCAATCCCAGAAAAAAAAACTTCCTCCTCGCTTCCACTTATACTGCGGCTCGCTGAACTCTCCCGCTTCCGTCGCCCCCCAATTCCCCCCGCTCCCCATCTTCCTCACTCATACAGGAAACCCCGCTCACCTTCTTCCCCACTCGTACAGAAAACGCATGCTCCTCTTATTCCACCCCAGCCCTCCTTCTTCCCCACTCGCACTGCCACTAGGCTCGTCTCTGGCTACTCTGCTCAAACCATTGAGCTCAGCACAACGCCCACAAGGAAAATGGAGTCGGCTGGCCCCAGTGCCAAGAAGATGAGGCTCCCGCCAGCGGCGACGCATATTGTAGATCCCGCACCCAGCAGCGCAGGAGCAAGCGGCGAGCCCCCCCACCTGGATCTGAGGAACCGTTAAAATCTCCGGTGAACCACATCAGCGGTCTCCCGGACGACATCCTTGGGGAGATCATGTCGCTTCTCCCCACCAAGGATTGCTTCCGCACACAAGTCCTCTCAACTCGGTGGAGCCCGATATGGCGCACCGCGCCCCTCAATCTCGACTGTCGTCAGATTTCTATCCTTCCTGAATTTGATCTCCTCAGAGCCATCGTCTCCTCTCACCAGCAGGGCCCTGTTCAACGCCTCTGCATCCCGACATGCTACCTGTCGTGGAATTGTCACGGCAGATGTCCTAGTGAAAAGACTTATTCGTGGAGCCATCGCAACTAGGAAGCTTAAAGGGGTTGATCGGGACAAAGGACACGAGAGGTTTATACTAGTTCGGCCCCTTACGGTGAAGGTAAAGCCTAGTCCAGTTGATGTGGTATTGCTAGGTTTCGATGACCAGGGAGCGAATATGCTATACCTGGCTATCGATTTAATGTTACTTGCCCTAAGCCGCCGCCGGGTCATCCCCTTATATACACAGGTAGACGCCTGGCGGCCTGCAGAGTCCCGGCCGGCTCATACAATGTGTCCGACTCGGTGACTTCTTTTACATGCCTTTCTTTACAAGTCTTAACTATACATGGCGGTTTACAATTACAGGCCTTAAGCCGCCTCTGGGCTTGGGCCTACTACAAGTTTTATAATAGCCCATCGCCTTGTATATCCGCTGGGCTTCTTTTAATAACCCGCCAGGAAGATTGACCTGGCCCCTCTTGGGCGGGTCATACCTGGTAGTCATACTCCCAACATTAGGCCCCAGGTTGATTTGAACTTTGTTCTTGTCAATCTCCAACACTTAGACGAAATCCATCTTCTGCTGTTTCGTTAAAAGCCTTGTAACCCGCCATGACATCATCTTCAGAAAATTTAGAAAACCACCATGACGTCATCTTCAACGGATCTTTATCTTAAATGGCTTCCGAAAATCAAGGCATCCATTTAGCTGGATAATCATTACTTCGGTCTTCCTCGATTTTCGAGCCTGCCCGTTCACTTATCCCCTTATAAATAGGCACGGCCAGCTCTTCCTCTTTCTTCTTCTTCCTTCCTTCTTCTCGCCACCTCTCTGCCTCTCGAGCTCCGCCGCCACCGTAGCGCTCACCATTACCCTCAACGTCGGCCGCTGCATCACCTTGAGCTCGTCCAGAGAACCACGGTGAATCTTCGCAATAGATCTGTATTCGTAAGTTCCTACCTTTCTACGCACTTAGATCTGTATTAGGGTTGCGAGTTCATCGGTGTTCTTCACTGTTCATCATAGACCTTCTTGTAATTTCTTCTCCGTACCCTCCTTTGATCTAAAAGAAATATAGAACATATGCGGTAGTGGTCTTACATCCATTTTAGATGTTAGCAGATCCCTTTCTCTTATAGAAATGCCTCTTTAGAGCCGACAAACTCCTCTGCGCTCGTTTTTTAGGTCTAGATTTATTTTTCTTTTCAGAACCATTTTGATCCAGAATAATAGCAACAGCATGGGAAACTTGTTTGTCTCAACACTTTAGCCAATTCTGTTTCTGGCATCCTTCAAATATCTTTAGTCATGGCAGCTTATAACGCCGGCTCACTTTTCCTTTATATGTCATTAGCCCTTGCTTAAGCTGCCATTACTCGTCTGTACTATAATCATGAACCTGTAACTCCAATAAATTGAACCAGCAAATTACTTTCTTTTCAGCTTGCCCTTTCTTCATCATGCCATCAAAAGCGCCAACTGTCTGCAACTGGGTGCCTTCCACAGTTACCGAGGATACCTTGAAAGAATTTGTCACCATTGGATTTTTGCCAGAGAAAAACGTTATGTCTTATTGTGCTCCTGACCCGGACGAAGAACGGCCTCAGCCCAAAGACGGTGAAGTTATTATTTTCACTGACCACATGAATTGGGGCTTCTCACCACCCGGCTCAAAGTTCTTCCGAGACGTTCTGCATTTTTTCAAGCTTCGTCCACAAGACATTGGACCCAACTCCATATCCAATATCTGCAATTTTCAAGTTCTTTGTGAGGTATATCTTCAAGAAGAACCGACCGTGGAACTCTTCAGAGAATACTTTATCTGAACCACCAGAACGAATGCACTAACGGCCTTAGTTTGGAGCTTGGTGGAATCGCAATTCAGCACTGACAGGGCGCCGTCTTTCCCTTAATAGTCTTACCGAGCCATCCCAAAGATTGGAAACAGACCTGGTTCTACTGCAATGACACGTCACCAGCCAATGAAAAACCACTGCCGGGTTATCGCGCAGAGCGTCTGGATTCCAAGTTTGTGCTCCCTGATAAGCTTACTGCTATTGAACGCAAAAAGCTTATTCCATCTATTAAAAGGATTCAAGCTTTATTGGGGAATGGCTTAAGTGGAGTTGGCCTGATCCGTTGCTGGGTCGCATGGCGGGTCATCCCTCTAAGCCGCCGATCCAAGTTAATGTATGAGTATGGCGGAGGCCCAGATGACTCTCTGTGTTATAGCTCTATTCAATTGATTGAAGAAGACATTGTTGCAATGTCAACCATCCTTGTGAACGACAAATACCAGGACTGCAGTAAGGTTGGGTTAAACCCCTTCTGCAAACTTAACCTGGCACAAGAGGTGAAAACCCCTGACCTTTTTTTGTGTTTTCCTCAGTAGTTTAAATACTTGCATGACCTTTTAACCTGTATTTGTTTACAGGCCAAATCTAACTTCTGGAAGGCCAAGTATGATCATGAAGCTGCCAAGAAGGCTAGAGCCGCTGCCATAGCCGCCAGAAGAACGACCCGGAAGCCCAAGAAGAAGAAGACTGCATCTGACATGCTCCAGCTGGATGATGTTTCTGAGTCGGAGGTAGCCCTTGACTCCCTTGGCCATTTTTTCAACTATCTTATTGACACTGACTATTGCCAGGATGACACGGGGGCCAGCCAGGCCGTGGAAGAAGAGGTAACTATTTCCTCCGACTCAACCCCTTTGCCGAGATAGAAACTTTGACTGGTAACCCGGAAAGTAAGGTTTTCGCACCCTTTGGCTTATTTGGACCCTCATTTTCTTTTGAAAAAGTAGCAACATGAGAGCCGCCGTCAGGCCCAGACTAATGATGATGATGAACCACCTTCCGACTTACAAAAAACTCCTCAAAAACGCCAGAATGAGGTTTCTTTCACCTTTGTCCTTTTTTATCCATGAATCTATTTCCTTGTATTCTTTAACTTCATTTTACCCTTGCAGGAGGTTTCTCGCTCTTCTGGCGACTCAGACCAGACTCAATTTCTGGCTTTCAAGACTGCCCCTGGGTAAGGAAGATCATCTTTCCTCTGCATCTTTAAAACTACATCATTATACTAACTGTCTCATAAAAATCTTTCTTAGTGGTCAAGCGAAGTCCAAGAAAGCCAAGGTGATTAAACTGGCAGAAGACCCAAAAAATCCTGCACCTGAACCAGTAACATCAACTCCTCCCACTCAATCTGAAGCGCCAGAAGATCCGGCTGTCCATGCTCAATTGGACCCTCCTGAACCGTCAGCTGACGACACCATTGTCAACCCATCCATCGTCAGACCGTCCGGTTTAGCTAACCTGCCAGCATCTTCTAACCATGATGTTCAGATCACTGGCAACAGATTTGTTACGCCGGGTAATCCGACTGTGCTAGCCAGGAATTCTGCCAAACAGGAGGCCTTGGAAAGGCAGAAAGTATAGTTTGATATCTCTCACTATGCTCACCTGAATGTTAGTGACGTGTTGTCCGGCTATCTCAGTCATGTGCATTCTAGTCGTGACTCGAAAATTGAGATGGTCAAGCAATTGCAACTGAAATATGAGGTATGTACTCCGGTTTATATATACTCTGCCAGCCCCCAAGTCTTCAGATTATGATGAACCTGAATGATCTGTAGACTTATGATATAGGTTGATACCTTGTCTTTAGATTTTTCCTAAGTCCAACAGATTAGTATAAATTTGCACCAGTAGTCTCCAAGGGCCGGCTTAATTTATCATAAATAAGCCGGTACTTAACTTCATAACTGTCTTAAATCAGTCCAAATAAGTAGTGTGATCCGGCTCAACTTAAAAACTTTCTGAATGTCATGCATTAGCCCCCAAGTGCCAAGCATTGTTACTTTGTAAAACACATGGGACTTGAAGCATAGAAGAGTCATTTTGCATAAAAATTGCTTTGGCAGACATTAGCCCCCAAGTGCCAAGTGGTATTGCATTTGCAAAGCACGTGGGACTTCAATCATTATAACCTTTAGTGAAATTTTGACACACATGTGCATGGTTGTAGACCGCCCTAACTGAATTGGGCTCTCAATCGACAGATGCAAAGACCCGGCTGGTGGATCAAGAGGCAGAGATAAAGACTGCTAACTCCAAACTCAAATTGAGAATCTCTGAAACTGAAAAATTGAAGACCAGTTTGACTGAGAAGAAGAAATCATGGGCCGATGAGAAGACCTTGCTGATACAATGTGCCGAGATAGCAGAGGCGGCTCTTGAGGAGGTTACTGATGAAGCTATGTACCTAGGGTAGGGTCATGGACCTATCCTAACTGCCCTACCCAAGGACATCTCTAGAAGAAATCACCTTTCAATCGACTTGGAGGTGTTCCACTCGACAGACTTGAAGACACTCGACCGAGAAGCAACCACTCGACGGCCAGGAGACCTAAAGTCACTCCGCACGCTAATGGTCGGTCATTAAGTAGCTTTTATGGTCATCACAACACTTTATTAGGGGCATTACCAGTAACGCCCGACCTTAATGTACTTAAAACCCTGCATAACTGAGGGCCGGAGGGGTCTGGCGAACTCTATATAAGCCACCCCCTCCTCGGTGTAAAGGGTTCGCACCCCTGTGATTCATATACACATAATCCAGTCGACCGCCTCCGGGCTCCGAGACGTAGGGCTATTACTTCCTCCGAGAAGGGCCTGAACTCGTAAACCTCGTGTGCTTACAACTACTCCATAGCTAAAATCTTGCCTCTCCATACCTACCCCCCTACATTACTGTCAGACTTAGAACCACGACAGTTGGCGCCCACCGTGGGGCGGTGTCTTAGCATTTGTTGGAGGAGTTGCGATCTTTTCCGATCCAAATCATCATGGTTTCTGGCGGAGTTTTGGTGGAGGGCCGCGAGATCCGTCTCGGCGCGCTCACGTTCATCGCCGACGACTCCGCTTGGCTTCAGGAGGCTCCGCTCGATGTCGACGCACTCCCTGTCCGCGGGGCAACGCACTTTCGCGTGTGCGTTCGCGGCGTCCTCTTGCGGCAACCGTCCACCCATTATCGGTCGGCCCCTGTGTTGTCCTCCCTCCCTGTTTCCCGCCGGCGCAAGCGCTCCGGTCGGTTGAGACTTCAGCGGTGGGTGAGACACGCGGTGGCACGCCAGTCGGCCACTCCTCAAGTCGTGGTGATCGAGCCCGACGAATCCCTCTACGGCCTGTTCGACCTGTCGACTGGCTCCATAGAGACCGCATCCGAGTGCGACAGCAGTGATCCAGCGGCGAAGGTTCTGATGGTCGATGGACCGCGCAGTCCTCCCGGTTTTCCCCGCACCGATGGAGGCGCAGGTGGAGGCGACCCGTCGCATCCCCATGAGGAATATCTCCCCGAGCCTCTCACGTCGCTGTAGAGAGAAGAACTTCGTCACCGGAACATGGTTGCACTACACACTCCTATCGTTGGAGAAACCCCCGAGGCTCGTGCCTTGGAGGACGCGCGCCTGGCAAACTTGGCTGAGCGCACTCGACTAGAGAACCTCCAGCGAGCACTCGACGAGCGTGCGCGACAACGGGTTCCAGAATCCAGTCGACGTCAGATCTTTCCGCCCCCGCAGGTATATCGAACTCCGATTCAAAATTTAGCAGCTGCAGCCCGTATAGCAGAGTCGATTCAGCCTTCCCAGTCAGAGGCTGGCAGAGGCTTGCTGCAGATCAGAGCGTTACTCCGGGCAGCAGGAGACCAGAATTCCGCTGTTTCTCAGTCCCGGAACAGGATTCATAGCAGATCCATTGCGGCAGACACAGTCCAGTCGGCTCATAGCCCAAGATCGCCCCCGAGGCATGAGAGACATGGGGACCGATGTGATCAGTATGGAAACCGTGAGCAGTATGATCACCAATTCGATCGTGTCGATCGACATCGAGTGCCCACCCCTCCCCCGAGGAGTGGATCTTATGTGCCTCGACAGCAGGATGACAGGCGCCCTCATAGTGTTGGGCGAAGGATTCCAGTCGACCCCAGGGAACCAGGCTTTGATGTGAGATCCATTCTCATTCAAGGTTTGGTTGACAGGAACAGAGCTCACCGAGAAGGTCACAACAGAGATGCACCTACCAGCAGCAGAGTACATGTTTCGGGGCCAGAGTGCTTTAGTAGAGCCAGCAGGGCCGCTGTGATTCCTCCAAACTTCAGGTTGGCGACTAGAGTCAGTAAGTTCACTGGAGAGTCCAAGCCCGATACTTGGCTTGAAGACTACCGAGTGGCTGTCCAGATTGGCGGTGGCAATGATGAAGTGGCCATGAAGCACCTGCCTCTCATGTTGGAGGGCTCGGCCAGAGCGTGGCTGAATCAGTTAGCGCCCAGCAGCATTTACACTTGGGAAGATCTCGCCCGAGTGTTTGTCACCACATTTGAAGGAACATGCAAGCGACCGGCAGGGCTGACGGAACTGCGGTCTTGCGTGCAGAAGCCGAATGAAACTTTGAGGGATTACATCCAGAGATGGATCATGTTACATCACACGGTAGAGAATGTGCTTGATCACCAAGCAGTCTGTGCCTTCAAAGAAGGCGTCAAGTACAGAGAACTGAATCTAAAATTCGATCGAACCAGAGACATGTCTCTGAATCAAATGATGGAGATTGCCACCAAGTACGCTAATGGTGAAGATGAGGATCGACTCCAGAGTGGCAAGCACAAGTCAGTCGCCCAAGAAACTGGAGGAGGAAATTCCAATCGGAAACAGAAGCGGAAAGCCGAGCCAGATGCTCCTGGGGAAGCCTTGGCTGTAACTCAAGGGAAGTTTAAGGGGAAACCCAAAGGGCCTTGGAACCCCAAGAAAGTTAAAGACCAAGACGGAAATGATGTGTTGGATTTGCCATGTCACATCCACACCAAGAAAGATGAAGAGGGTAAGCTCATTTACCCGAAACATACCACTCAACAGTGTCGGCTCTTGATCCAGCAGTTCCAGGGCAAACAGCCCAAAGATAAGGAAAAGGAGTCAGACAAAGTTGAGGACAAGGAAGACAGTGATGATGGATACCCCCAGGTCAATTCCACCTTGATGATTTTTGCTGATGTTGAAAGCAAAAGTCGACTGAAAGTTATCAACCGTGAGGTGAATATGGTTGCTCCGGGAACACCTAGTTATCTGAAGTGGTCTCAGACTGCCATCACATTCGACCAGTCCGACCACCCAACGCCCATTGCCACCCCTGGGAGGCAAGCTTTAGTGGTCGACCCAGTTGTTGAAGGCACTCGGCTGACCAAAGTCTTGATGGATGGTGGCAGTGGTTTGAACATACTGTATGCTGAGACGTTGAAAGGGATGGGCATTCCGATGTCCAGACTCAGTACCAGCAACATGAGTTTCCATGGAGTCATTCCTGGGAAAAAGGCTGAGTCACTCGGCCAAATTGCTCTTGATGTGGTTTTCGGTGATTCCAAGAATTACCGCAAAGAAAAGTTGACGTTCGAAGTTGTGGATTTCCAGAGTGCTTATCACGCTATTTTGGGCAGGCCAGCTTACGCACGCTTCATGGCTCGACCATGTTATGTGTATATCAAATTGAAGATGCCTGGTCCCAAAGGTGTGATCACTGTTACGTGCAATCGGAAGAAAGCAGAAGAGTGTTTTCAGAAGGGCTCAAAGATCGCTGATGCTCAGATGGCAGTGGTGGAGCTTCAGGAGTACCAGAAGACTGCAGACCCGAGTGATTTGTTGCGAGCCAAGAAGCCCGCTACAGAATCAGCTTTTCAGTCGTCTGGTGAAATGAAGCCGGTTCACATTCACCTGACCGATCCCAGTGCTGCTCCGACTCATATCTCAACAACACTCGACTCCAAATAGGAAGAAGCGCTCATCTAGTTCCTCCGTGAGAACTGGGACATCTTCGCATGGAAGCCTTCTGACATGCCGGGTGTTCCCAGGGGGCTGGCTGAGCACCGCCTACGAGTCGACTCTAAAGTGAAACCCGTCAAAGAACATCTCCGACGGTCCACCGTCCAGAAGAGAAAGGCTATTGGTGAGGAGGTGGCTCGGCTCTTAGCAGCGGAGTTCGTCCGAGAGATTTACCACTCCGAGTGGCTCGCCAACGTTGTCATGGTCCCCAAGAAGGACAAGTCACTTCGCATGTGCATTGACTTTAAACATATCAATCGGGCCTGCCCGAAAGATCATTTTCCTCTCCCCCGCATCGACCAGATAGTCGACTCAACTACGGGATGTGAGCGATGTCTTTTTTAGACACCTATTCCGGGTACCATCAGATCCGTCTGTATGGACCTGACGAGATCAAAACAGCTTTCATCACTCCATTCGGTTGCTTCTGTTATGTTACCATGCCATTCGGCCTCAAGAACGCCGGAGCCACATTCATGAGGATGATTCAGAAGTGTTTGCTCACTCAAATCAGTCGGAATGTGGAAGCATACATGGATGATATTGTGGTCAAGTCACGGAAGGGTTCCGACCTGCTGACTGACCTTACTGAAACCTCGGCCAACCTCAGGAGGTATGATATCAAGCCTAATCCATCAAAGTGCACATTCGGAGTTCCTGGCAGAAAGTTACTCAGTTTTCTCGTTTCTGAACGGAGAATCAACGCCAATCCAGAAAAAGTTGGTACCATACTCCGGATGAAACGTCCTGTGCGAGTGCACGACGTCCAGAAGCTTACTGGTTGCTTGGCCGCTTTAAGTCGATTCATCTCTTGTCTCGGTGAAAAGGCATTGCCTCTTTACGGATTGATGAAGAAGTCAGACAAGTTCGAGTGGACTCCTAAAGCTGATGCAGCGTTTGCAGAGCTCAAAGCTCTGCTCTCCACCCAGTCGGTGCTTGCTGCCCCAATCAGCAAAGAGCCTTTGCTACTTTACATCGCAGCCATGGGACAAGTCGTCGGTACGGTACTTACAGTCGAGCGGGAAGAAGAAGGAAAAGCCTTCAAAGTTCAGTGCCCAGTATATTATGTTTCTGAAGTTTTGGCCCCGTCAAAGCAAAGATATCCTCATTATCAGAAGCTTGTATATGGGATTTATATGACCACAAAGAAGGTTGCTCACTACTTCTCTGATCATTCCATTACAATCGTCAGCGACGCTCCATTGTCAGAGATCCTGCACAACAGAGATGCAACTGGTCGAGTGGAAAAATGGGCCATTGAACTCCTTCCTCTAGATATCAAGTTTGAGGCAAAGAAAGCTATCAAGTCCCAAGCAATTGCAGATTTCGTCGCCGAGTGGATTGAACAACAACTGTTGACTCAGGTTCACTCGGAGCATTGGACCACGTTCTTTGACGGTTCCAAAATGCTGAATGGTTCCGGTGCCGGGGTAGTATTGGTCTCCCCCCGAGGAGATAAGCTCAGATATGTTCTTAAAATCCACTTTGATTCCTCCAATAACGAAGCAGAATATGAAGCAGTTTTATATGGGTTGCGCATGGCCATTTCACTCGGCGTCTGTTGCCTCATGGTCTATGGCGACTCAGATTTGGTGGTTAATCAAGTGATGAAGGAGTGGGATGTCAGAAGTCCGGCCATTACTGGTTATTGCAATGTAGTAAGAAAGCTGGAGAAGAAATTCGAGGGGTTAGAATTTCATCACATACCCCGACTGAAAAATCAAGCAGCTGATGATTTGGCGAAAATAGGTTCCAAAAGAGAAGCCATTCCCAGCAATGTGTTTTTGGAACACATCCACACACCATCAGTTCAGGAGGATCCCTTCACTAAAGAAGCCCCGCAGCCAAAAAGTGCCACGGATCCGATTGAAGTTGAAGTTCCAGCTGTGGTCGACCTGATCATGGAAGTTCTGGTCATCACTCCCGACTGGAAGGTACCGTACATCGCGTACATCCTAAGGAAAGAACTCCCGTAGGATGAAGAAGAGGCTCGACAGATCGTCCGTCGATCCAAGGCCTTTACGGTCATAAAGGGACAGTTGTATAGAGAAAGCGTGACTGGAGTCAGTCAGAAGTGTATAACACCAGAAGAAGGTCAGATAATCCTTGATGATATCCACTCGGGGACCTGTGGTCGTCATGCATCCTCTCGGACCATTGTGGCTAAAGCATACCGAGCGGGATTCTACTGGCCAAGGGCGAATGAAATGGCGAAAGAGATAGTCGACAAATGTGAAGGATGTCAGTTTTACTCCAACATGTCGCACAAACCCGCGTCAGCCCTGAAAACCATTCCACTCGTCTGGCCCTTCGCTGTTTGGGGACTGGACATGGTTGGACCACTGAGAACGGGCAGGAGCGGCTTCACTCATGTGCTAGTAGCAGTCGACAAGTTCACCAAATGGATTGAAGCTAAGCATATCAAGAATCTTGATGCTTGCACTGCTATCAGTTTCATCAGAGAGTTGATATTCAGATATGGATTTCTGCACAACATCATCACTGACAATGGGTCAAACTTCGATTCTAACAAATTCAGAGCCTTTTGCGCCTCTCAAGGCACACGAGTCGACTATGCTTCAGTCGCTCACCCCCAGTCGAATGGACAAGCGGAAAGAGCAAACGGCTTAATTCTCAAAGGACTGAAACCCCGACTGATGCGCGATCTCAAGCACGCAGCAGGTGCATGGGTCGACGAGCTTCCATCAGTTCTTTGGGGATTGAGAACAACCCCGAACCGATCGACTGGAAGAACCCCATTCTTTTTGGTCTACGGAGCCGAAGCAGTTTTGCCGAGTGACCTGCTTCACAACGCACCCCGAGTCGAGCTCTACTCTGAAGATGAAGCAGAACAAGCCCGGCAGGACGCAGTCGACCTCTTGGAAGAAGAAAGAGAAATGGCCATGATCCGATCGACCATCTATCAGCAAGACTTGCGTCGATTCCACGCCAGAAATGTGAAGAGTCGAGCCTTCCAAGAAGGAGACTTGGTCCTCCGAGTGGATCAACAGAAACCACACAAACTCGCTCCTACTTGGGAAGGTCCCTTCATAATCACCAGAGTCCTCCACAATGGAGCGTACCACCTCTATAATGTCGATTGCCAGATTGATGAGCCATGAGCCTGGAATGCGGAGCTGCTCCGCCCCTTTTATACTTGAATTCTCACTCGGATGAGATGTAATAAGAAAAACTTCTGTAGTTTATTTATCAAAGACAAGAGCGTTATAATTTTCCCAGTGATTGTTATTGGTTTTGTTTGCGTGAGAAATCTCCGAGTGGGTGGCTTAGCTACGAATCTATTTTGCCTATGTTTGTAAAAATAATTTCCTACCGAGTGGTGAGCCAGCCTCCCACTCGGGGGCTTAGCCGCGAACCCGTTTCGCCTAAGTGTTTGAAAATCCTACCAAGTAGTGAGCCAGCCTCCCACTCGGGGGCTTAGCTGCAGTCCAGTACTCGCCTAAGTGTTTGAAAATCCTACCGAGTGGAGAGCGACCCTCCCACTCGGGGGCTTAGCTGCAGTCCAGTACTCGCCTATGTTTGAAAATCCTACCGAGTGGAGAGCGACCCTCCCACTCGGGGGCTTAGCTGCAGTCCAGTACTCGCCTAAGTTTGAAAATCCTACCGAGTGGAGAGCGACCCTCCCACACGGGGGCTTAGCTGCAGTCCAGTACTCGCCTAAGTTTAAAAAATCCTACCGAGTGGAGAGTGACACTCCCACTCGGGGGCTTAGCTGCAGTCCAGTACTCGCCTAAGTTTGAAAATCCTACCGAGTGGAGAGCGACCCTCCCACTCGGGGGCTTAGCTGCAGTCCAGTACTCGCCTAAGTTTAAAAAATCCTACCGAGTGGAGAGCGACCCTCCCACTCGGGGGCTTAGCTGCAGTCCAGTACTCGTTTAAGTTTGAAAAATCCTACCGAGTCGAGAGCAACCCTCCCACTCGGAGGCTTAGCTGCAATCCAGTACTCGCCTAAGTACGAAACACATCCCAATCCGCAAGGACGACGAGGTGCAGGTCGACTGCCACCTTCTCCTTTGGAGCTTCGCCACAAATACAATGTGCGCTCCATCCCAATCCACAAGGACGACGAGGTGCAGGTCGACTGCCACCTTCTCCTTTGGAGCTTTGCCACAAATACAACATGCGCTCCATCCCAATCCGCAAGGACGACGAGGTGCAGGTCGACTTCCACCTTCTCCTTCGGAGCTTCGCCACAAATACAACGTGCGCTCCATCCTAATCCTCAAGGACGACGAGGTGTAGGTCGACTGCCACCTTCTCCTTCGGAGCTTCGCCACAAATGCAACGTGCGCTCCATCCCGACCCGCAAGGACGACGAGGTGCAGGTCGACTGCTACCTTCTCCTTCGGAGCTGTGCCACAAATACAAAAGTTGTCTCGAGTGAAGAATGAGTTCCACTCGACGGAGAATTCATGAAGATATTCAACGATAAACCAAGTTCAGATAAATCCTAAAGGTTCCAGACCGCAGATCGAAGTGCTCGGGCATTCAGCCCGAGAGAGTTTAACGGTTACAAAAACCACTCAGCATTCCGAGGCAAATTTAAGGTGGGGCATAAAAGTTTGTTCACTCCGCAGGAGGAGGACTGGCAGGCTCGACGAACTCGTCCAGGTCGACGCCGTCGGTGATCCAAGTGGCTGCAGCAATAAAAGTCTCCATAAAAGATCGGAAGTCATGCCTCTGGGTGTTGGCGACCTTGATTGTTGCCATCTTATCTTCTCGCGCCTCCTTACAGTGGACACGAACCAAAGACAGAGCCACATCAGCACCACACCGGGCAGAAGATTTCTTCCACTCCTGCACTCGACCAGGGATCTCGTTAAGTCGAGTCATCAGAGACTCGAGATCATTCTGGAGCGTGGCCCCTGGCCAAAGTGCCGTGTCGATCCGTGACGTGGCGACCTTCAATCGAGCCAAGTAGTCCACAACATCGTCGATGCGGGATTCCAGTCGGAGCAGATTCATGGCAGTTTCATCTTTCACGGGAGAGTTGATGGGGTCCAAACCTGGCTTGATCCGTCCAGTCTCCTCCTCGAAGTTCTGGCAAAACTCTGCATTCACGATCCGAGGATAAGTCAATTTTTGTATGCTGAGTCGACAAAAAACATCAGTCGGAACAAAATGTACACCTTCAAGCTTGATGAACAACTTCTTGGCAAGGCTCCTCAGATAGCTCCCCAGATCGTCCCTCCTGCGAGCGATGCCTTCCATCTTCTCGTTCAGGTTGACCTTGTCCTTCTTCAAGCGCGTGACCTCCTTGTTGGCTTCGTCTAGGGCAGATTTCATCTTGGCGTTCTCTTCTTCCAATTGGCCGACTGAAGCCAGTTTCTGTTCAGCCAGAGCGGTTCTGTCGTCAGCTTTCTTTTGAGCAGCAGCCAAATCCTGATCCTTCTTCGCCGGAGCTTCGTTCAGTTTTTTTGCAAAGAAATGGTGCTTGATTCAGAAAGAGCAGAAGAATACTCAAGCCTAAGACAAACCAGTCGACAAGCTCGTCTTACCATTGGCGTCGTCCTTGGCCTTTTGCAGCTCTGTCTTGGCCAATTCCAAGTCAAGGTTTAGCTGGATCTGCTGTTTCTCTAAGTCAGCAAAGCGAGCTCCAAGATCACAAGATTTCTGCAATCAGGGAGGGGAAGTTATTTTACAGCAAAAACCAACAAAGAAAATAAATACTAAGACTACGGTCGACTGCCCGCAGTCCACCATAGTCTCGGGGACTACACCCAGTGGGTGCACTTTGCGTGCCCCCACCGGTTCGGTTTACACTCGACACGGCCAGACCAGATCGAGCGAAAGAATCAAAATACAAAGACTACAGTCGACTGCCAGCAGTCCACCGTAGTCTCAGGGACTACACCCAGTGGGTGCACTCAACGTGCCCCCACCGGTTCGGTTTACACTCGACACGGCCAGACCAGATCGAGCGAAAGAATCAAAATACAAAGACTACAGTCGACTGCCAGCAGTCCACCGTAGTCTCAGGGACTACACCCAGTGGGTGCACTCAACGTGCCCCCACCGGTTCGGTTTACACTCGACACGGCCAGACCAGATCGAGCGAAAGAATCAAAATACAAAGACTACAGTCGACTGCCAGCAGTCCACCGTAGTCTCAGGGACTACACCCAGTGGGTGCACTCAACGTGCCCCCACCGGTTCGGTTTACACTCGACACGGCCAGACCAGATCGAGCGAAAGAATCAAAATACAAAGACTACAGTCGACTGCCAGCAGTCCACCGTAGTCTCGGGGACTACACCCAGTGGGTGCACTCACCGTGCCCCCACCGGTTCGGTTTACACTCGACATGGCCAGACCAGATCGAGCGAAAGAATCAAAATACAAAGACTACAGTCGACTGCCAGCAGTCCACCGTAGTCTCGAGGACTACACCCAGTGGGTGCACTCAGCGTGCCCCCACTAGTCCAAAAATTCAATCGACGCACCCAGTGGGTGTACAGATGCAAAGATTTTCGGAAAGAGAGTCTTCAGATAGCATATCCTAATAGAACAAGCAGTGACCAACTAACCTGAACATTGCTTTGGAGAGCCGAGCTGGCGTCATAGGCGGCCTGACTGGCGTCCCGCACCATCTTCACCTTCTCCATCATAATGCCCGCCTGGCATATGGCTTCCTTGGCAGCATTCACTTCGTCCTCTGGGACATGATGGATCGCAAAAACTGAAGGTGGGTCGGCAGGAGCTTGAGCAGTCGACCCTGATTGGCATCACCAGCGTCCTGAATGACTGGTTCCGCCATCGGCGTCGACTGTGGCACCCTGCTTGCAGGAGCTTTCCTATTTTTCCTTGTCAAAGGCCTCTCAGGCTCTTCATCATCATCATCGGGGAGGTCAATAACGTTAGGAGCTGTTCAAAGATCAATCGTCAAAATCACATCACCCAATGGTACACATTGCAGTTGAGTCGACCAAATAAAGACAGAATGACAGAAATCATACCCAGATTGGAAGTGACTGCATCCTCCATTACCTCATCCTCGTCCCTGTAAGCTGAGGTCCTGGAAGTAGCGGCGCTGCCAGTTCCAAAGTTCGTCTGGTTAAATCAAGAAAAAATAAACACCACGGAGCATCGAGTGAATACAAAGGGAGACACTCACACAGAAGCGACGGGGATGTCAATCTTAATCCTCGGCAACGCCTTCCGAGGCTTCTGCTCTGCAACTTTGGGATGCTTTGACACTTTTTCAGTTGGGGTTGGTGAAGATGTACGAGGACGCTTTGAAGACTGACCAATCTGAGCAATCGCCTTTTCACGGGCGCTCGGTCGTTCTAGGTCAAGCTTGGATCGCCTCTCCCCGCGAGGAGGAGACTCGACTTCTTCTTCTTCACTTGAGTCGTCGCTTTCTTCGTCCCCTTCCCCGTCAGAATGCCATTCGCCACTGTCGCCGCCGCTTGCCTATCCTTCCGGGTCTTGCTCTTGATCTCCGTTAGGCACTGAGTACATTTCGATAAGGGCCTGAAAGAAAGCAGGAATAATAAAGTCAGTCGACGCAGTATAGACAGCTGCGCGAGTGAATTCAGATTATAATCAAAAGCTCAGAATCGGACCTTTTCTGGTTCATGGGACTGGTTGAATGGAGGAACTCTCCTGGCTCCCCTGGGGTTGTCCTTGTTTCCGGTGATGCCCGACAGCCATCCCTCCAGTGTGTCGTCATCGACCTCCTCCGGGTGAATCCGAGTGGTGTCGTCAAGACCCGAATACATCCACATCGGATGGTCTCGAGCTTGAAGAGGCTGGATGCGCCGCCGAAGGAAAACCTCCAAGAGATCCATACCAGTGACCCCGTCACGGATGAGCTGGACCACCCGTTTGACCAGCACCCTAACTTGCGCCTTCTCTTCCAGGATCACCTTCAAAGAGGAGGGTTTCCTCACTCGGTCCATGGTAAAAGGAGGGAGACCAGTCGACTGCCCTAGCGTCAGCTGGTCTTCGCGGTAAAACCAGGTCGACTGCCATCCGCGGACCGAGTCAGGAAGAATCATGGCCGGAAAGGAACTTTTCCCTCTCATCTGAACACCAAGACCCCCACACATCTGAATCACTTGTGTTCTCTCATCACTCGGATTGGCCTTTTTCACCGTCTGAGAATGACAGGTGAAAATGTGCTTGAAAAGACCCCAGTGAGGCCGACAACCCAAGAAATTCTCACACAAAGACACGAAAGCAGCGAGATACACGATTGTGTTGGGAGTGAAGTGGTGGAGTTGTGCCCCAAAGAAATTCAGAAATCCCAGAAAGAAAGGGTGAGGAGGCAAGGAAAACCCACGGTCGACGTGGGTGGCAAGAAGAACGCGCTCACCCTCCCGAGGTTGCGGCTCGGATTCCTTCCCCGGAAGCCGCGCCGATCCATGGGGGATCAGTCCTCCGTCGGCTAGGTCGTCGAGGTCTTCTTGGCGGATCGTCAAGCAGATCCAGTCGCCCTGGATCCAGCCCTTGGGCAGGCCGGCTCGTGAGGAAGATCCACCCCGACTGGTCGCCTTCCCCTTCGCCTTTGCCGTCGCCTTCTTCGCCAGCTCCAGAGCCACTGTCTTCTCCTTCCCCATCGTCGCCGGCGAGACACGTACGGAGCAGCGGCGCTGGGGCGAGAGCGAGCGCGACGAAGAAGCCTGAAGAGGAGAAGAGGAAATGAGAACGCACTGTTCAAGAAACCCCGGTCTGATGCCTTATACGAGGTTACTTCCGAGAGGCTGACTGGTAGGCCCGGACGATCCTGTCAAATCCCGCAACAGTCGCGCGCGTGATACGTGGCGAAAAAGGCGGTGCGTAGATCGAGGCGGCTCCGCCCTATCCCATCCGATTACTGCGGCCTCCCCCGTCCCGCGCGCTTCCCAAAATTCGGAACCCGCGAAATCCGTGGATAGCAGAACAACTTGCCAGACAGAAGATCTCCTCCACACCGTCACTCGGAGCTTTTCAAGTAAAGAAGCTCACTCGACAAAAAACTAAGAATGGATCAAGGCGACTGAAAAGGAAGTTGCTGTCGTCACTCAGGTTCATTGATCCGAAACAAGATATGCTCATGGCATGAAAAATGAGTCGGAGAAGTTATCAACTCCTTCCTCACTCAAACCTCGATCCATTCGGGGGCTAATGATGAAGCTATGTACCTAGGGTAGGGTCATGGACCTGTCCTAACTGCCCTACCCAAGGACATCTCTAGAAGAAATCACCTTTCAATCGACTTGGAGGTGTTCCACTCGACAGACTTGAAGAAACTCGACCGAGAAGCAACCACTCGACGGCCAGGAGAGCTAAAGTCACTCCGCACGCTAACGGTTGGTCATTAAGTAGCTTTTATGGTCATCACAGCACTTTATTAGGGGCGTTACCAGTAACACCCGACCTTAATGTACTTAAAACCCTGCATAACTGAGGGCCGGAGGGGTCTGGCGAACTCTATATAAGCCACCCCCTCCTCAGTGTAAAGGGTTCGCACCCTTGTGATTCATATACACGTAATCCAGTTGACCGCCTTCAGGCTCCGAGACGTAGGGCTATTACTTCCTCCGAGAAGGGCCTGAACTCGTAAACCTCGTGTGCTTACAACTACTCCATAGCTAAGATCTTGCCTCTCCATACCTATCCCCCTACATTACTGTCAGACTTAGAACCACGACAGTTACCACAGAGCTCACCGGCTTAAAAAACCGTGTGTCTCAAATGGTCTCTGCCATCTTTGGTAAGTCATTTGTATTAATCACTTATACTTTATTTTGACCAGGAATATAAACCGCCTGCTGAGCCTTTGTTAAAAAACACTCGCAAGTCCACGAAGTAAACATCTGAGCCAAGACAGTGTGAAAAAACTGAAGGCGGTTTATACCTTGGTGGAGCAATTGTATACTGGCGCTCAACGAGCACTTGCTACTATTTCCCCTGCCAACCAAGGACCCAGCCATTTGAGTGATGTCTTGAAGAAGTTATCGATCTTACCCGCCAGGTTTCAAGAGGTCAAACGATCCTCTGTCAGAGCCAGAGCCCTGACTGCCCTGACTGCCCTGAGCCGCTCCAAAGCCTGGGTGCCGGATTTAGACCCGGTGGATGTGGCTAAGGGGTACCCTACTATGAAGGAAGATGGGACTCCATTTGAGCAAGATGACTTTATTGCCTGTGTGAGGGGAGTTCGTCCTCAAGCTACCATTCTTGGAGAGGAGACCAACATCGATAAATATCAGCCGGGTTTTGATATGGATAATAAGAAGATGGCGACTCCCTCTTATAAAGTGACAGATCTTATCCCGCCGGTTCGCCAACACACTTTTGCCCCGAAAGTCGATCCAGTCGGCCTGATTGACGATGAAGTGGAGTTCATTGCTCTGAATGGCTTTGACTGGTCCAATCCTAGTTTCCAACCAGTAGAGGGAGGTGAACCGGCGAGGGGAGAGTCATAACCATCTTTTGGGCTCTCAAAGCCTTGTAATAGGTTAGTTTGAAAACTGCATGCTTTGCCTATGCCATCGTGCATAAAATGTTGCATATGACTCTTTGCCAATGATGTCAATATATATATATATGCAGCACATCCGTGATTACATCTGCAATGTTTTAACTCTATTCCTGTAAAAAATGAAAAAAAATTGTCCTGACGGTTTAGCACCGGACGGGTCAAAACACTCGGTATATGACTATGAAATTATCATAGTGGAAAAAACAGAAACAGATGTAAGATAAACAAGGTTGTGTTCTTTGAATCTGGACTGCTGGTTTACATGACCCGGATGATGAGGTTGATAACCCAATCTTTTGTAGAAGTCAATACTTCCATATGTCTGATGACTGTTATGCCTTGGCAACTCATTGTCAAATAACCGAGCCGGTTTAATTTGAAACCATACTGACAGTTAGATTTGAGATGATAAAAAATAGTAAGACAAAACACTAGGCTTCAGACAATGTAAATCAAAACATTTAAATAAAAACTGGAGGCTTCTGATTCGAATATGATCAGTAAACCGGACCAAAGGGGTTAAGCTAAGATTCGAATATGATCATATAGCCCCCAGTGGCTTTGGCGTTGCCCCGATCAAGAGGGTACCGACAGCTATGTTCTCTTTGGTTCGAATACGACCTATGTTTGAACAGGAAGCCCCCAAATGACCTTGAGAGGTTTTTAATGACACTGATTCAAATACGATCCAAGTCGGACCCAAAAGGGGTTAAGCTATGATTCGGATACGATCAAGAAGCCCCCTAGTGAGTTTGGCTTTGAGTCGATCAAGAGGGTTACGACAGCGATGTTCTCTTTGGTTCGAATACGACCTATGTTTGAACTGGAAGCCCCCAAGTGACCATGAGGTTTACGGCTAGATTCGAATACGATCATGAGCCGGACCAAAAGGGTTAAGCTAGATTCGGATACGATCAGCCCCCTTTTGGTCATTTTAAATAATAATGAAAATAATAAAGGTATATGATCATTGAAAGGGAAAAGGACAGAGGTCCTGCTTTATTACTTATCATAATATATACATCGTGAAAGTATGTACATTATGGGAGCCAGTGGCTTAAGTATAGTACGGCCGAAGCTGAGCAATGTCCCACGGCCGGCGGGTCTCCTCCTCCGACTTACATGAGTCTTTGTGCTCTCGAACGTCAATGAGGTAATATGACCCGTTGTTTAAGTCCTTGCTGACCACAAAGGGTCCTTCCCAAGGCGGGGATAGCTTATGTGCATCAGACAGATCCTGGATGAGCCGGAGCACCAGGTCACCTTCTTGAAAGGTTCTGGACTTAACCCGGCGGCTGTGATAACGCCGCAGGTCCTATTGATAAATTGCTGATCGAGCCGCTGCCAAATCTCTCTCCTCATCTAACAAGTCAAGTGCATCATGTCGGGCTTGTTCATTATCAGCTTCAACGTAAGCCGCCACGCGAGGCGAGTCATGACGGATGTCACTAGGCAGAACTGCTTCTGCTCCATAAACCATGAAGAAAGGTGTTTAACCCGTAGACCTGTTAGGAGTGGTATTGATACTCCACAGCACCGAGGGTAATTCCTCTACCCAACAACCCAGCGCCCGTTGTAAGGGAACCATAAGCCGGGGCTTCAGACCTTTTAGGATTTCCTGATTTGCTCTCTCAGCTTGACCATTGGATTGGGGTTGAGCTACTGACGAAACATCAAGCCGGATATGCTCATGTTGACAAAACTCCTCCGTAGCACCTTTGGATAGATTAGTGCCATTGTCAGTTATAATGCTGTGCGGAAAACCAAAGCGAAAGATCACCGTTTTCATGAACTGAACCGTCGTGGCTGCATCACACTTGCTCACTAGCTCTGCCTCAACCCATTTCGTGAATTTGTCAACTGCCACCAAAAGATGTGTCTTTTTATCCTTGGATATTTTGAAAGGTCCAACCATATCAAGCCCCCAAACAGCAAACGTCCAAGTGATTGGAATCATCTGCAGTTCTTGAGCCGGTACGTGTGCTCGTCGTGCAAACTTTTGACATCCATCGCACCTACTGACCAGATACTCTGCATCAGCATGAGCCGTTAACCAGTAAAAGCCATGACAAAAAGCTTTGGCCACTAGAGATTTTGAGCCGGCATGATGGCCACAATCTCCCTCATGGATCTCACGAAGAATCTCTTGGCCTTCTTCAGGAGAGACACATCGCTGAAACGCCCAGTGACACTATGATGATATAATTCACCATTGGAAATTGTCATTGACTTAGACCGCCGGGTTATCTGTCTTGCCAAGGTCTCATCCTCTGGCAACTCGCCCCGGGTCATGTAAGCCAAATATGGCACTGTCCAATCTGGTATGACATGAAGAGCCGCCACCAACTGGGCTTCCGGGTCAGGAACGACCAAGTCTTCCTCTGTAGGCAACTTGACAGAAGGGTTATGTAAAACATCTAAAAAGGTGTTAGGTGGCACTGGCTTATGCTGCGATCCCAACCGGCTTAAGGCATCCACCGCTTCATTCTTTCGGTGATCAATGTGTTCCACCTGATACCCCTTGAAGTGTCCAGCCACAGCGTCCACCACTCGACGATAAGCTGCCATGAGAGGGTCCTTGGAACCCCACTTGCCTGACACCTGCTGAGCCACCAAATCTGAGTCACCAAGGCACCGTACCCGGCTTAAACTCATCTCTTTAGCCATTCAAAGACCATGGAGCAAGGCCTCATATTCTTCTGCGTTGTTAGTACAAGGAAACATCAATCGCAACACATAACAAAACTTGTCACCTCGAGGAAGTTAAAACAACTCCAACCCCCGAGCCTTCCAACTGCCTGGACCCATCAAAATGAATCGTCCAATATGTGTTGTCTGTCTTTTCTTCAGGTGTCTGCAACTCCGTCCAATCATTAATGAAATCGACCAGCGCTTGAGATTTGATCGCAGTATGTGGCACATACTTTAAGCCATGAGACCCAAGTTCAATAGCCCACTTGGCAACTCGTCCTGTGGCTTCTCTATTTCGAATAATATCTCCTAACGGAGCAGAGCTAACCACAGTGATAGGGTGGCCCTGAAAGTAATGCTTGAGCTTCCGGCTTGCCATGAACACCCCATAAACAAGCTTCTGCCAATGTGGATACCTTTGCTTAGATTAAATGAGCACCTCACTAACGTAGTAAACCGGCCGTTGAACCGGATGTTCCTTGCCAACCTCCTTGCGTTCCACAACAATGGCCACACTGACGGCATGTGAGTTAGTAGCCACATATAACAACAATGGTTCCTTCTCAACGGGAGCAGCAAGAATCGGCGGCTCAGCGAGCTGTCTCTTCAGATCTTCAAAAGTAGAGTTAGTAGCGTCACTCCAGACAAAATCATCTGTCTTTTTCATCATTTGATACAATGGCATAGCCTTCTCGCCCAGCCGGCTTATAAACCGGCTTAAAGCTGCAACAAGGCCCACCAGCCGCTGAACGTCATTGATGCACACCGGTTTAGCCAAAGATGTAATTGCTTTTATTTTCTCCGGGTTAGCCTCAATGCCTCTGTTGGACACCAAAAAACCCAATAGCTTGCCAGCTGGGACTCAAAAAACACACTTGGCCAGGTTAAGCATCATCTTGTAGACCCAGAGGTTATCAAAGGTTTCCTTCAGATCGGCTACCAAGGTTTCATTTTCTCTGGATTTCACCACTATATCATCCACATAAGCATGAACATTACGCCCAATCTATTTATGAAGGCAATTCTGTACACACTGCTGATAAGTCGCCTGGGCAATCTTAAGCCCAAAAGGCATAGACACATAGCAGAAGGCTCCAAACGGAGTGATGAAAGTTGTCTTCTCCTGGTCCTTAACCGCCATCTTGATCTGATGATAACCAGAGTAAGCATCCAGAAAACTCAAACGCTCACAACCCGCCGTAGCATCAATGATTTGATCGATACGAGGGAGAGCAAAAGGGTCATCTCGACAAGCCTTGTTTAAATCTGTATAATCCACACACATGCGCCAGGTGTCGTTCTTTTTAAGCACAAGCATCGGGTTAGCCAACCACTCTGGGTGAAAAACTTTGACAATGAACCCGGCCGCCAAGAGTCGGGCCACCTCTTCTCCGATAGGCTTGCGCCTTTCCTCGTTAAACCGCCGAAGAAATTGCCGAACCGGCTTAAACTTTGGATTAATATTGAGAGTGTGCTCAGCGAGTTCTCTCGGTACGCCCGGCATGTCAGAAGGCTTCCAGCAAAGATGTCCCAGTTCTCACGGATGAACTCGATGAGTGTGTTTTCCTATTTGGGTCCAAATTAGCACTGATAATGAACTGTTTGGATGAGTCGCCAGGCACGGAATCAATCATCTTGGTGTCATCAGCTGACTTGAATTTCAACACTAGCTCATGCTCTGTAGTTGGCTTCTTCAAAGATGTCATGTCTGTCGGGTCAACATTATCCTTATAAAACTTCAATTCCTCTGTTTCACAAACAGACCCGGCATAAGTGGCATCACCTTCTTCACATTCCAAGGCTATTTTCCGGCTTCCATGTACCGTGATAGTGACTTTATGACCTGGCATTTTGAGCTGTAGATACACATAACATGGCCGAGCCATGAACTTAGCATAAGCCGGCCGTCCAAACAGAGCGTGATAAGGGCTTTTGATCTTAACCACCTCGAAAGTTAACTTCTCAGCCCTAGAATCATACTCATCCCCAAAGGCTACTTCCCGTTCGATCTTACCAACCGGGTATGCTGACTTACCAAGCATTACCCCATGAAAAACAGTGTTGGATGTTTTAAGACTCTTATCAATTAACCCCATGCGACGGAATATCTCATAATAGAGGATGTTGATGCGACTGCCTCCGTCCATGAGCACTTTAGTGAACTTATATCCACCAACTTGAGGCGCCACCACCAAAGCCAGATGACCCGGATTATCAACCCAGGGCGGGTGATCCTCCCTACTCCACACGATAGGTTGTTCAGACCATCTCAAATAACACGGAACCGCCGGCTCAACAGCATTTACAGCCCTCTGATGAAGCTTCTGATCCCTCTTGCACAAACTGGTGGTAAACACGTGGTACTGCCCACTGTTCAGATGTTTTGGGTTACTCTGATACCCGGACTGTTGTTGTTGTTGCTGATTGCCCTGGCCGGGTTGCTGATTATAGCCGCCTTGACTACCTGGATGGCCTTGGCCATGAAGACCGCCACCGCTTGAACTGGCGCCCAGGCCATGAAAACTGCCACCACCTGAGCCGCCGCCAGGTCCGTGGTTACCATCGAATATGTTAGAATTCTTAAAAGCCTTCATGATCATACAGCCTTTCCACAGATGGGTAGTTAGCTTCTCACGGGTGCCGTGCCTTGGACAAGGTTTGTTTAGCAGCTGCTCAAGGGTGGGACCTGACCCGCCAGACCAAGGAGGTGGCCTCCCCTTGCGTCGTTGATTGTTGCCCTGTGCGCTAGCGTTAGCCACAAACTCCAGACTACCATCAGCCTTACATTTATTACCTCCTTGATTCGTCGGGTTGTGCTGGTGACCTTTGCCATTGCCGTTCTTCTTCCCCTTCCCTGTCTTCTCTTCATCAGACGCGGGATCCTTGGTACTATCAGAATCGGCGTACTTGACGAGAGCTGCCATCAGCTGGCCCATGTCATTACAGTCACGCTTGAGCCACCCCAGTTTCTATTCCAGAGGTTCAAAACGGCAATTTTTCTCCAACATTAAGACCACGGAGCCGGCATCCATCTTATCAAATGAATGTATTATTTCCTTGACCCGGCGCACCCAATGGGTCGTGGATTCACCTTCCTCTTGCTTGCAGTTAGTCAGGTCCACGATCGACATGGATTGTTTACAGGTATCTTTAAAGTTCTGAATGAATCAGGCCTTTAACTCCGCCCATGAGCCGATGGAGTTGGGCGGCAGTCCCTTTAACCAAGTACAAGATGTTCCATCCAACATCATGGTGAAGCATTTGGCCATTGTTGCGTCACTGACCTCTAATAACTCCATGGCCATCTCGTAACTTTCAATCCACGCTCCAGGTTGCAGGTCGGCTGTGTAATTGGGCACCTTATGAGGCCCCTTAAAATCCTTTGGCAAACGCTCATTACGCAGAGCCGGCACAAGACAAGGGACACCTCCTGTCCTGGTGGCCACCCCAGCCTCAATAGAGGTCGTTGGATAAACCGGGAAAGCTTGTTGAGCCGCCTGCTCAGCCGCCTGCTGAATCACCCATTCAGCCTCTTGACGGATCCTCTCTTGGTCCGCCAAGTTAAGGGCTGCGCCCGGGGCTGGGTCACGCCCGCGTGGCTAGTTACGGCGCTGGGCGTTGCTCGACATGGCCGCTGAGTCCATATGCCTGCTATAGCTTGGGCTCCGGCTTGGTCAAGGGGTTGAATGGATTCTATCCCAACTGTAAGAATACGCATCCTGCTGTGCTAGAGCTGTCTGAAGAAGTTCTCTGACCCTTCGTGTTTCGATTACCGTCGGAGAGTCACCCTCCATTGGGAGAGCCGCCAAACGAGCCGATGCAGCAATTAAATTCTCCAAAGGGTTGGAGAAGTGACCCGTGTATTGGTGTGTAGTGAGGCGGAGCAGTATTCACACGTGGTGGCTCCATGGCCCGCGGTTGAACCGGCGCCCCAGCCCCAGGTGTTGTGATCCGGTTTGCCTTCGGCAGGTTACTGGGACCAGCCCCAGGTGTGTGAAAAAGGTTCCTAGGATCATAAGTCAGAGGCATACGTGATTGAGCCTTCTGGTGCCTTCTCCTCATGACCTCGTTTGACGCATTCAGGTCCACCGAGAGCCAGAAAGTCTCCGCTTGAAGCTGCTGAGCACGTGCATCCAGAGCCGCCCGTTCTGCAGCCATCCTGACATCTTCCGCCGCTAAATTTTCGTTGGCCTGTGCTACCTCTCCGCATAGCCATGCTACTTCCGCGTCATGTTGAGCCTTATCCGCCGGCTCAACCACACTAGTCAACAGGGCCGTCATCCTATCCATGAGGTCCATTAATACCAGAGACGGTGGGCGCACGGGGTCTCCTGACCCGGCCGCTGCTGACCGGTGGTTATGGTTGCCGCAGCCGTAGAATTCTGACCAGGTTGAGTGCAGCCATGAAGACTCCGGCTCGATTCGGCGGCTCAGTGGGGTCCGGAATACTGCTGCCATCGGAACAGCCCCCAAGCCCGCCATCTTGTAACTGATACAAAGAATCTATTTCACCTGTGGACGACTCACCGTCAGAACAAACGGCTGTCTCACCACCGTCCACCAATCCTTCAGAAAATTCCCCTCCATGGATGCAACCCACAAAGGCACGCCTCATCGCGGGTTGAGCCCGAGCGGATCTAGCGCGCTGAGCCGTCTCGACGAGGTTGGTGCAGATGTCCGGCTCAGGGCCCGGCTTGCCGATCCGGCCGATGAAAACGTGGATTCCACTGAAGGGGACCTGGTATCCATACTCAATTGAGCCGGCGTCGAGGCCCCAGCCTTCGTCGTTGATGTAGAGCTTACTGCGACGACTCTTGGTCATCCGGCCCACAATGTATCCCTTGAGCCCTTCGAAGTTGCCCTTCAAGAACTCAAATCCACCGTGCGCTGGCCCCACCGTGGGCGCCAACTGTCGTGGAATTGCCACGGCAGATGTCCTAGTGAAAGGACTTATTCATGGAGCCATCGCAACTAGGAAGCTTAAAGGGGTTGATTGTGACAAAGGACATGAGAGGTTTATACTGGTTCGGCCCCTTACGGTGAAGGTAAAGCCTAGTCCAGTTGATGTGGTATTGCTAGGTTTCGATGACCAGGGAGTGAATACGCTATGCCTGGCTCTGGATTTGATGTTACTTGCCCTAAGCCGCCGCCGGGTCATCCCCTTATATACACGGGTAGACGCCTGGCGGCCTGCAGAGTCTCGACCAGCTCATACAATGTGTTCGGCTCGGTGACTTCTTTTACATGCCTTTCTTTACAAGTCTTAACTATACATGGAGGTTTACAATTACAGGCCTTAAGCCGCCTCTGGGCTTGGGCCTACTACAAGTTTTATAATAGCCCATCGCCTTGTATATCTGTTGGGCTTCTTTTAATAACCCGCCAGGATGATTGACCCGGCCCCTCTTTGGCGGGTCATACCTGGTAGTCATATTCCCAACACTACCTGCTGTCTATACCCTACACGGTGGACGCTTGGCTGACATCCCCTGAATTCGGAAAACTCCAGCAGTTTGAGTTCTACAATTACCACGAAAGTTTCATACCGAGAACACACGAAGAATTCATGCCCACACCACCGTTGTACATCTCGCGGTTTTCCTCCTCTCTCCACACCGCCACCTTCGCCCGGTGCCATCTACCAGGTGATCTGGTACAAATGCTTCGACTCCCACTGCTAAAAAAACTTTCGCTTGTGGTGGTTTATCTGTCAGAGGCCTCACTGCACAACATCGTTCTCTCCAGTTGCCCTGCCCTAGAGCACTTGCTGATTATTTTGGGAATAGAAATCCCTATCAGTTGTCTCCAAATAAAGTCGCCTCAACTTAAAAACATTGGAATTTGTTTTGAAGGACAACAGCTCATCATCTATGATGCCCCTTCACTTCAAAGGTTGCTCCTTGATGATTGTTATAAACCTTCGCAAATAATTGTCATCTCTGCACCCAAACTGGAAACCCTGGGTCTAATTAGTGATCCGTTTGATGATCACAACAAGTTGGTGTTTGGTTCCTCATTTTTCAGGTACCGTATATTATCATCTACAAATTCGTAATCATAAGCTGCATTTTTCATTTGTGCGCATAAGTTCTATATCATCTTGGAGTACACTTTTGGTACTAATATTATGGTATATGCTCAATCAAGAGTTCGTCCATGGATAGCCTATCAATGCGGCTGGATTCTTTCAAGATCTTATATATTGGAATGTTTAGTTTTGATCTAAACATAATTATTGGCCTGCTGCGATGCTTTCGATCTCTGGAGAATTTATATATAAAGGTGATTGTCAGTGTCAAAACCGGTGGATCTCGGATAGGGGGCCCCGAACTGTGCGTCTAAGGCGGATGGTAACAGGAGGCAGGGGACACGATGTTTTACCCAGGTTCGGGCCCCCTTGATGGAGGTAAGACCCTACGTCCTTCTTGATTTATTCTTGATGATATGAATATTACAAGAGTTGATCTACCATGAGATCGGAGAGGCTAAACCCTAGAAGCTAGCCTATGGTATGATTGTATGTTGTCCTACGGACTAAAATCCTCCGGTTTATATAGACACCGGAGGGGGCTAGGGTTACACAAGGTCGGTTACAAAGGAGGAGATATACATATCCGTATTACCTAGCTTGCCTTCCACGCCAAGTAGAGTCCCATCCGGACATGAGACGGAGTCTTCAATCTTGTATGTTCATAGTCCAACAGTCCGGCCAAAGGATATAGTCCGGCTGTCCGGAGACCCCCTAATCAGGACTCCCTCAGTAGCCCCTGAACCAAGCTTCAATGACGGTGAGTCTGGCGCGCAGTATTGTCTTCAGCATTGCAAGGCGGGTTCCTCCTCCGAATACACCACGGAAGAATTTGAATACAAGGATAGTGTCCGACCTGCAAAATAAGTTCCACATACCACCGTAGAGAGAATAATATTTCCACAAATCTAATTTGCTGACACGTTTTGGCAACATGACATTATGCCATGGCCCGGTGATTATTCGAACCGTTTCCTTTAACTAGCCCTGCACATAACGCGAGGCAGTTTCTTGACACGTCTTGTCAAAGCAAAGATCATGTCCCCCTTATCACGGGATTCTCATCAATACGGGCGTGGGTAACCCAACCGTGCCATCGATTACGGCGCTTGGGGGATAAGCGAGTTTTACCAGGTTAGTGGGGGCGCATAGTTTCGGCCGCCCTTATAAAGGGACAAGGTTTAACCTTTTTCTACCCACGCCTTCTTCCTCCTTGCTCATCCATTCTTGCGCACTCGAGCTCCAACGCCCAAGTCCACATCCTTCCCCTCAACCTTCTCCAATCATGTCCGGAGCGGGAGGTAAATGGATGGCTTCCTCTGTTATGGAGGGACACATCAAGAAGCTGCGGGGAGCCGAATACTTAGCCGCGAATATCGCGCATCGGCTGCTCGTTGCGGGGCAGATCGTTCCTACCCCTGAACCTCATGAGAGGGTAGTTTTCCTCCACCACTTCCTCCGCGGACTGGGGTTTCCCCTCCATCCATTCGTCCGTGGTCTCATGTTCTACTACGGGCTGGACTTCCACAGTCTGGCCCCAAACTTCATCCTCAACATTTCGGCGTTCATCATCATGTGTGAGGCTTTCCTCCGCATCCGGCCCCACTTCATCATGCGGTTAAAGACCTTCAATATCAAGCCAAAGGTGGTGGGAGGCCAACAAGCAGAATGCGGCGGAGCCATGGTGGGCAAGATGCCGAATGTTATATGGCTTGAAGGCTCCTTCGTGGAGACCATAAAGGGGTGGCAATCGGCGTGGTTCTACATCACCGAGCCGGGCAACACCAACTGGGTGGCTGCCCCCGAGTTCCGATCCGGAATCCCCACGTGGCTCACCTCCTGGAAAGAGAAGGGCCTGTCCTGGGGTTCATTGGTGGAGCTGGACGGACTCCAGAAATGTATCCGGAATATGGCAGGCAAGAAGCTCAAGCTTGTCAACATAGTCCAGGTTATGCTCATCCGCTGGATCCTCCCGTGTCAACAACGGGATTTCAACTTATGGGAGTTCGACCCGGCCCAACACCAGACTCTGAGCGAGCTCTTCGACACGATGCACAAGGACGTCTGGAGGGTGCTGTTCAAGGGCGTCGAGGTCCCTCCCTCTCTCACCGAGGACCGCGGGCTAAGCGCGAAGCGCCGAGCGCATTCGGTGAGTTCTATACATCTGATAGGATATTTATTTCCCCTATCTTAACCATGTGCGGGGTCTGAGCTCCATGCCTTTGACATGACTGGGTGGAGACGTTCGGGCAGATTAACTGTCCGGCCCCTCTGCCCGAAGACACTACGGACGCTCTCCTGGCGGAGATGTTGACTCCGGCTCCTTACAAGGTGTTGGAGAAGACCAAGAAGGCCAAGGGAACCCGAAAGAGTTCCCGACACCAGGTGTTGTCGGACTCATCGTCCGATAACTCCGTGACGCACTCCTCCCCCGAAGACGAGGAGGAAGATGAAGATGCTCCCCCTTCAGTCGGGGGAGACAAGAAAAGGAAGGCCGCCCCGACCGGGGGGGCCGAAGGGTCCAAGAAGGGGAGGACCCTCCTTCCGGACTACTCCACCACCGCCGCTGAAGGCGAAGACGAGTGGCTTCTCAGGGCCAAGCCCCTGGCGAAGTCGTAAGTATTCGATTACTAGAGTAACTCATAGCATACCTTTGTCGCACTGCTTCTCCTAACGCCGAATTACGATTATGCAGACCGCCACGAGCCCGTATCGACGTATCCTTGTCAGATGGCTCCCTGGGCTCGTCGGATATGGATAGCGATCCACTTTCGACCGCCACCTCCCCTTGCCCTACAGACAACGCCGAGGTATTGTCTCAAGAGGCACCGGGTCGAGGGGAGACAGTCCCGGAGGTGCCTCAAGGCGACCTTCCAGACTCCGGGAGCAGACGGAGCAAGGCTCCCGAGGGCTCCGAGTTCGGCCCTCAGCCGAACACCGCGCCAGAACCCCCAGTGGTTCCGGACTCGGGCAGGCGGCCTCCTTCCAAAAGGGGAAAGACGCCTGTGCCGGTGACCTCTATCCATCCAGAGGCACCAGAAAATCTACTGGGAGCGCTTCGCAGCGCTTCCATCGACGAAGAGCACCGCACTATTATGAGTGCGGTGGTCCAGAAGGTTCAGTCCACCAAGAGCAGACTGACTGAAGCCTGTGCCAGCCTTCTAACAGGCTTTGAGGTAAGCTTTTGAAATATAAGAAAAATATTACCGCATAGACAGTAGCCCATGATGCTCTGTTCGGTGTTCACAAAGAAAAGCCGAACAGAGGATCAAACAATATCGCAGGAGTCTAATATAAGTATGTCTATATGCGTATGCAGGCTTCGCTGCTGGCCTCTGCCGCACTGACTGCGGAGGTCGCCGCACTGAAGCAGGACCTCAAAGGGTCCAAGTAAGAGCTCGTCCTTGCCAAGAGGCGGCTTGAGGAGAACAAAGGTAAGTAGTACCTAGTCTATGGATATATATAAAAAGAATGCGATTGCAAAATGACAGGATCATCGTACATTTGCCAGGGGCCACGACCGAGGTGGCGACCCTGAAGCAAGCGCTATCCGAGGCCGAAAACAAAGCGGCCAAGGAGCGCACCGAGCGGGAAAGGCAGGAGGCTCGGGTGGGCGAGGTGCAGCAAGAGCGCCATGCTCTCGTGACAAAGCACGAGGCGTTGGAGCTTGACTTGAAGCTGCGAGAGTCCGAGCTTGCCGCGGCCCTCGAGAGCGCAAAGAATGCCAAGGCCGAAGCCCAAAAGGCCCTCCAGGAGATTGATGCGATGAAGAAGATAGCGGTGGGTAAGGCATTCTATATGCAAAGCAAGCATGTGAAAGTAAATTATTTGTTACTTACCCGAATTCGGAGCTGTCCAGGAGCATTCGCAGATTTGCCCCGCAGCGTGTTGGATGCCACACAGTTTTACCAGGCCGAGGAGGGAAGCTCAATGGAGAAGCTGTTCTGGTCTCAGTATACTGGGACCGAACACCCGATGCCTCTGACCGACCAGCTGAAGCAACTGGTCGAGCTGCACAAGGCGGCCGAACAGGCCATGAAGGGCTTTATAGTCCAGATGTGACCTGGTGACACCCTTCCCCACAGCTACTTCGGCCTGGTGAGGCGGCTTATGGATGCCTGCCCACGGCTGGAAGTCATCAAGCGATCCGTCTGCATCAAAGGTGCACGCCGGGCATTCGCCCGTGTGAAGGTGTAATGGGCCAAGATGGACGCCGTGAAGCTGGTGAAGGAAGGGCCGCCGGAGGGCAAGGAGCATCGCCACCCCGAGATGTACTATGAGGGTGTCCTGAAGGGTGCCCGTCTTGTAGCGGACGAGTGTGCAAAAGATGTAATATTTGAGTAAACTTGCTCGTGTGATCCTGTATTATGAAAACTTGTTCATATGCACTATGCGACGCTTGTCTGAATTTAAAATAATACCTTCTGTTCGGCCGTTTATCAAATCTGAGAGATGGCTAGTCGTCGGCTTCTGCCCCCATGCCACGAGTGCTGGGGTGTTCGGGATAAACCTGAGCACTCTTGTTCCCATTGTTGGGTCCTTCGAGGGAGGTGCTTGATACGTCTCCAACGTTCTATAATTTTTGATTGCTCCATGCTATATTATCTACTGTTTTGGACTATATTGGGCTTTATTTTCCACTTTTATATTATTTTTGGGACTAACCTATTAACCGGAGGCCCAGCCCAGAATTGTTGTTTTTTGCCTATTTTAGTGTTTCGGATAAACGGAATATCAAACGGAGTCCAAACGGAATAAAATCTTCGGGAACGTGATTTTCTCACCGAACGTGATCCAGGAGACTTGGACCCTGCTCCAAGGAACAAAAGAGGCGGTCACGAGGGTGGGGGGCGCGCCCCCTGCCTCGTGTGCCCCTCGTTGCTCCTCCGGCGTACTTCTTCCTCCTATATATACACACGTACCCCCAAACGATCATAAGAGGAGCCAAAACCCTAATTCCACCGCTGCAAATTTCTGTATCCACGAGATCCCAGCTTGGGTCCTGTTCCGGAGCTCCGCCGAAAGAGGGCCGTCATCACGGAGGGCTTCTACATCATCCTAGCCCCTCCGATGAAGTGTGAGTAGTTTACCTCAGACCTTCGGGTCCATAGTTAGTAGCTAGATGGCTTCTTCTCTCTCTTTGAATCTCAATACAAAGTTCTCCCCCTCTCTTGTGGAGATCTATTCGATGTAATCTTCTTTTTGCGGTGTGTTTGTTGAGACCGATGAATTGTGGGTTTATGATCAAGTCTATCTATGAATAATATTTGAATCTTCTCTGAATTCTTTTATGTATGATTGGTTATCTTTGCAAGTCTCTTCGAATTATCCATTTGGTTTGGCCAACTAGATTGGTAGTTCTTGCCATGGGAGAAGTGCTTAGCTTTGGGTTCGATCTTGCGGTGTCCTTACCCAGTGACAGAAGGGGCAGCAAGGCACGTATTTTATCGTTGCCATCGAGGATAACAAGATGGGGTTTATTTCATATTGCATGAATTTATCTCTCTACATCATGTCATCTTGCTTAAGGCGTTACTCTGTTTTTAACTTAATACTCTAGATGCATGCTGGATAGCGGTTGATGAGTGGAGTAATAGTAGTAGATGCAGAATCGTTTCGATCTACTTGTCACGGACATGATGCCTATATACATGATCATGCCTAGATATTCTCATAACTATGCTCAATTCTGTCAATTGCTCAACAGTAATTTGTTCACCCACCGTAGAATACTTATGCTCTTGAGAGAAGCCACTAGTGAAACCTATGGCCCCCGGGTCTATTCTCATCATATCAATCTCCATCACTTTAATCTTGCTTTGCTTTTTATTTTGATTTTACTTTTTACTTTGCATCTTTATACCAAAAATACCAAAAATATTGTATCTATCAGATATCACTCTCGTAAGTGACCTTGAAGGGATTGACAACCCCTAATCGCGTTGGTTGTGAGTAGCGCTTTGTGCAAGGGACTTGAGCGTGGGCTCCTACTGGATTGATACCTTGGTTCTCAAAAACTGAGGGAAATACTTACGCTACTCAGCTGCATCATCCCTTCCTCTTCGGGGAAAACCAACTCAAGCTCAAGACGTAGCAAGAAGGATTTCTGGCGCCGTTGCTGGGGAGTCTACGCAAAAAGTCAGCATACCAAGTACCCATCACAATCCCTATCTCTCGCATTACATTATTTGCCATTTGCCTCTCGTTTTCCTCTCCCCCCAAATCAGCCTTGCCGTTTTATTCGCCCTCTCTCTCTCTATCCTTCCTCTCTATTTGCCTCTTTTTGCCCGTTTGCTTTTTGTTTGCTCATGTGTTAGATTGCTTGTTTGTCGCGATGGCTCAAGATACTACCAAATTGTGTGACTTCACCAATACCAATAATAATGATTTCCTTAGCACTCCGATTGCTCCTCTTACCGATGTTGAATCTTGTTATGAAAGATCAATTCATCGGCCTTCCTAGTGAAGATGCCGCTACTCATCTGAATAGCTTCGTTGATTTATGTGATATGCAAAAGAAAAAAGATGTCAATAACGATGTTGTTACATTGAAGCTATTTCCTTTTTCTCTTAGAGATCGTGCTAAAGCTTGGTTTTCGTATTTGCCTAAGAATAGTATTGATTCATGGAACAAGGGTAAAGATGCTTTTATCTCTAAGTATTTTCCTCCCGCTAAGATCATCTCTCTTAGAAACGATATTATGAACTTTAAACAACTTGATCATGAACATGTTGCACAAGCTTGGGAGAGAATGAAATTAATGATACGTAATTGCCCTACTCATGGTTTGAATTTGTGGATGATTATACAAAAAATTTATGCAGGATTGAATTTTGCTTCTAGAAATCTTTTAGATTCGGCCGCGGGAGGCACTTTTATGGAAATCACTTTAGGAGATGCAACTAAACTCCTAGATAATATTATGGTTAATTATTCTCAATGGCATACTGAAAGATCTTCTAATAAAAAAGTGCATGCGATAGAAGAAATTGATGTGTTGAGTGGAAAGATGGATGAACTTATGAAATTATTTGCTACTAAGAGTGTTTCTTCTGATCCTAATGATATGCCTTTGTCTACTTTGATTGAGAATAACAATGAATCTATGGATGTGAATTTTGTTGGTAGGAATAATTTTGGTAACAACGCTTATAGAGGGAATTTTAATCCTAGGCCATATCCTAGTAATCCTTCTAATAATTATGGGAATTCCTACAACAACTCTTATGGAAATTATAATAAGATGCCCTCTGAATTTGAGACTAGTGTTAAAGAGTTTATGAATTCACAAAAGAATTTTAATGCTTTGCTTGAGGAGAAATTGCTTAAAGTTGATGATTTGGCTAGAAACGTTGATAGAATTTGTCTTGAGGTTGATTCTTTAAAGCTTAGATATATTCCTCCTAAGCATGATATCAATGAGTCTCTCAAATCCATGATAATTTCCATTGATGAGTGCAAGGAAAGAACCGCTAGGATGCGTGCTTCCAAAGATGCCTTTATTAAAGCGTGTTCTTCCAATACCTATGAAAATCAAGATGAAGATCTAAAAGTTATTGATGTGTCTCCTATTAAATATTTATTTTGCAATATGAATCTTGATGAAACTGAATATGATCTTCCTTTACCTAGAAGGCGTTCTAAAAATTTGGAGTATTTAGATCTTAATGATGAAATTGATGAAAGTGGGATTGAAAGAAATAAAAATCTAGATGTTGCTAAACCCACTATATTGGATTTCAAGGAATTTAATTATGAAATTTTCTCTTTAATTGATTGTATTTCCTTGTTGCGATCCGTGCTAAATTCTCCACATGCTTATAGTCAAAATAAAGCCTTCACCGAACATATTGTTGATGCCTTGATGCAATCTTCTGAAGAAAAACTTGAGTTGAAAGTTTCTATCCCTAGAAAACTCTATGATGAGTGGGAGCCAACTATTAAAATTAAAACTAAAGATTATTAGTTTTATGCTTTGTGTGATTTGGGTGCTAGTGTCTCTACTATTCCCAAGACTTTGTGTGATTTACTAGATTTCTGTAATTTTGAAGATTGCTCTCTAAACTTGCATCTTGCGGATTCCACTATTAAGAAACATATGGGAAGGATTAATGATGTTCTTATTGTTTCAAATAGGAATTATGTGCCCGTAGATTTCATTGTTCTTGATATAGATTGCAATCCTTCTTGCCCTATTATTCTTGGTAGACCTTTCCTTAGAATGGTTGGTGCGATTATTGATATGAAGGAAGGGAATATTAGATTTCAATTTCCATTAAAAAAGGGCATGGAACACTTTACTAGAAATAAAATAAAATTACCATATGAAACTATCATGAGAGCCACTTATGGATTGCCTACCAAAGATGGCAATACCTAGATCTATCCTCGCTTTTATGCCTAGCTAGGGGCGTTAAACGATAGCGCTTGTTGGGAGGCAACCAAATTTTATTTTTATTCTTTGCTTTTTGCTCCTGGTTAGTAATAAATAAATTATTTAGCCTCTGTTTTGGTTGTGTTTTTTGTGTTTAATTAGTGTTTGTGCCAAGTAGAACCGTTGGGAAGACTTGGGGAAAGTCTTGTTGAACTTGCTGTAAAAAACAGAAACTTTAGCGCTCACGAGAACTGCTGTCATTTTTATTTTAAGAGTGATATTTAGTTAATTATTTTTGCATATGATTAATAGATAAATTCCTCACGTCCATCAGTTTATTTTATAATTTTTGGGGTTCCAGATCTTGTGCTAGCTACAGATTACTACAGACTGTTCTGTTTTTGACAGATTCTGTTTTCCGTTTGTTGTTTGCTTATTTTGATGAATCTATGGCTAGTAAAATAGTTTATAATCCATAGAGAAGTTCGAATACAGTAGGTTTAACACCAATATAAATACATAATGAGTTCATTACAGTACCTTGAAGTGGTCTTTTGTTTTCTTTCGCTAACGGAGCTCACGAGTTTTCTATTTTGAGTTTTGTGTTGTGAAGTTTTCAAGTTTTGGGTGAATTCTTTTGATGGATCATGGAAAAAGGAGTGGAAAGAGCCTAAGCTTTGGAAAGACATGTAACAAGCATAGGCTCCCCCTACATGTATGCACTCATGTAAATGTGAAATATAGAGGCATGTGAGAGCATAACCATGACAAAGTAGGCAATGTGTTACATGTATCTTGGCCATATGCATCAGAGCAAAAGATTATCAAGGAAAATACCTTCATGCTCATGAGTCCTTCTTGCAAACAGTATGTACATAAGCAAGAATTCCTCATACTCATGATTTTGATGCATACACTTACCTTGTAGTCTTTAGCTGTCTTAGGATGGAATGAACCTGCACAAACAAGGTTAGATAACACAGGTACATCCACTAGCCAGAGCAAACCAAAGAAGCCACAAGAGAACCAAGACTGGGATGACATGTAGAGAGTGAGTACAAGGTACCACATTGGATTCAACATGTCCCCAAGAGTAAAGATATGCAATGAATTTGACTGATTTCTTTCCCTTAGGTGTCTTGCTCCCCCTGAATCTTACATGGGATATTGGGAGAAGATAGGGAACAGAAAATCAGAGCTGAAAGATACAAATGGATAGAACTTAATGCAAATAAGCACATATGAACATGTCTTTCCCCCAAAAAGACATGTGACATCTCTCCTCTTGAACATCAAGCATCTGGGGATCCTTGAGTATTCTCTCCCCCTGGAAATCTCTTTCTCCCCCTTAATACTTTCTCCCTTCTAGGTGATAAGCTTTGATGTGATCTCTCTCTCCCCCTTTGACATCAATTTCCAAAAAGGGCTTTCTGGAATCCGTCGTATAGGTTTGGTCCTTGAGACTCAGCACAAAGCAATGGATAAAACTGTGATGCTTGTAGAGGACAAGATTCATTGAGTAGAGCTGGATCAGAAGAAATAT